>NW_010118670.1:0-278 GCF_000699245.1 Pterocles gutturalis
CATTGCTGCCAGGAGCACTGGGGCACGAGGGAAGAGGCTGGATCAGTTTTCTTCTCTCCAAGCGCTCTGATCCCACGTTCCGCACGGTGCACCGCTCACCCGGGCTGAGACAAAGCAGGTACCAGCCGTGTCTCTGCTCCAGGGCTGTGTTCCCCCCTCTACGGACAATCGATGCTGAGAGTACACCAAACTGTCGTGGCTGGCTGGAATCAAAAACTTTCTTTGGCAAACTTCAGGTGCTAAAGTTACTGAAACCTTGGCCTTCATCTTGGCCCCGG
>NW_010118670.1:346-726 GCF_000699245.1 Pterocles gutturalis
CCGCCTCGGACTCAGCTGCGATGAACCATCTCGGGGTGATCCCCTGTCTACACGGAGCCTTCAACAGCCATCAGCTCAGAGGGAGAATTTATCAGAAGAGCTGTTAATAATTAAATGCTGCACAATAACATCTCCAGCACAGGGTTCATCAAGAACATCCCGCTCCCACGGCATCCTTGAACAGTCATCAACAGCTGCCAGACACCAGGCAGCACGTGTCCCTGTATGGATTTCAGCAGCATCCAATTACCACTTCACTGCCAAACGAAAGCAGGTGCCCAGACAAAGTCGACAACAGACCCCCTGCAAACCCAAGGTGCTGGGGAAGGGGAAGCCCTGATGCCCCCCGTTCCCCCGCCCTGCCTCCCCCCTGCCGCCGC
>NW_010118670.1:1107-1398 GCF_000699245.1 Pterocles gutturalis
GCCATCACGGGCTCCTTCCTTCCCAAAGGTGAAGCAAAAAGCTTCTCCAGCAAAAGAACTCAAAATACTATTTCCCTGCAAGTGAGCGAGGAAGTGACTGAGAACAGAGCCAGGGTGGGGGGAGCTTGCTGGCGACTCTCAGGACTGTAAATCCTGGCTCTGTTCTTGCTGCTACTGCAGCGAACAGCAGAATTTCCACTGGCCTTCCACCGGGATGGGATGGGATGGGGGAGCTGCGGAGCAGAGCAGGCCCTGTGCTCCAGGACACGCAGGGACGAGCAGCAGCTGCCG
>NW_010118670.1:1681-4304 GCF_000699245.1 Pterocles gutturalis
CCTGCAACGTCCCACCCGCACAAGGGCTGGAGCCGGGGGCGCGGGGCCGGTATGGAGGCTCCCGTGTCGATTTGCTATCAGGAGCCAAGGGGCGAAGGCAGAGGACAGTTGCTAAGGACTCCTCATCTGGGAGCCTCGCCTGTGAGCGGGCATTTGGCTCATTTGTCCCAAAGCAAGACAGCAGACTTCACTATCCTGTGCTAAATTAATTAGCACAGTGGTTGCATGACAGCAGCATTTGACAAGGGGACTGATGCCTCGTGTTCCTCCCACCCTGCTGAGACGCGCCTGAGATTTACGACAGCTCTCACCCTGCATCCTCCGAGACTCTCCCTGTAATTTTTGCTCAGACAACGTGGATGGATTCAACAGTGTCTGAACATCACAACAGCCTCGCTGCGACAATTTACCTGCTGTCACTCCCACAGCAGCCTTTATGAAGTGCTGCGGGTGCAGCCGAAGCCGTCCAGATGATGGGCACGTTTCAAGGGCCATTACCGCATCATCCGCGGTGTCACCTCATCTCAAGAGAAGCCGCAATCCCGCTGTCACCCCCCTGGGTGCGGGCAGGCACCTCGGGGCGGGTGTGCCGACAGCTGCGGGGGTCTGCAGGCTGCTGGGGGGCACAGTGAATGGAGACCCCCATCGCGGCAGGTGCTCACACTAAACTCTAGACAAGAGACCGCCAGCGGACCCCAACCCGCACCCCAGGCACTAAGCACATTTCACACCTTATTGAACTCGGCCGTAACGCGGACATTCCTTACAAAATGATCTCAGCAGTGCTGATGTAAGCAGGACAAATGCGGGGATTTGCAGCTGTACCCGTTCAGACACTGGCCCATGTGCTCCCGCCAGGCAGGAGATGCTGACAACCCGCCGGGGAGCACGGTGCCTCCTCCCGCGCTGCGCGCAGCCGGCCCTGTATTCTAATGCCCTGATTATCGTCATTATTTCATTAATGGAACCAGACTGAATCTCCAGCTCTGCCCTGTCTTCAGCCCGTTCAGGAGATCAGGCGAATCTCCAGGCTTTGCAGCGAGTGCGTGAGGCTGGGCAGGACCCCCCTGGTTTGGGGTGCGCCTCCCGCCCGGTGCCTGTCCCCCCTCCCGGCCACAGCCACACGTCTTGGGCTGATGCCAAATTACAGCAACACGTCCCTGGAAAAAACAGGGAAGAAACCTGCTAAAACCCAAAACATCTGCAAAGCAATGGGGCTGCATCTCTGGGAGCAAGGGACAGCATCCCCCCGCAGAGGGGGGCCTCCCCACAAAACCACCCCCATCCCAGACCCCTGCACCCCAGCAAACACCAGACCTCACACCCCCCCACCACTGCACATCTTGTCAGACGCGAAGTCACAAAGACTGACCTGAAAAACATCCTCTGCTAAAGCGAGGGCCAAGCAGGAGGAACACGCTCGGAGCTGCAGCTCGGTTCACCTGGGACCGAGACGAAAAGATCAAGTGTTGCGGATGCAAGTGCCTCTGCTAAATGCATTTTGCAGCTTTACAGCACTTCATTTTACTAAAAAAATATAATCTCAGCCCAAATTCTTAAGTGTGCATGTTTTCCCCCGTAACTGGGCAACACAAGTTTTTTACACCACACAGAGGATACGGCAAGCCATTCGTGTTTGTGATCTAATGGTCCCTTCCCTTCACAGCCAGACCTTCAGAAATGCACTTGGGTTTGTTTATTTGTCTTGGGGATGATGATCTCTAACCCCTCTTCATTACTCTTCACCAGCAGTAACAGCCTGAAGCTCACAAGGCTCCTTCCTGCTGGGAAACTGAGGCACAGAGGAACCTCGGGCCAACCGGGACCCGAGGGATGCTCAGCACCCTGTCCCCGCAGAGCTGCCAGGAGCTGGTACAGGCGTTTGTCTGCTGGTGGCCCCAGGGACCAGCCCTTCCTCCTCACAGGTGGCCGAAATCACAGGAAGTCCCTTATCTGCCGTCCCTGCCTGCTCACAGAGCCAGCATCAGCGCAAAGTGTTTTCCACCGTAAACAGGATGTAACCGTCCCAACGCCGGCCAGGCTGCATTCTGGCCGCACACATCCTTCCTCCGAAACACCTTTATTTAAATGACATCAGCGCTTCTGATGGACGGGCAGGAGGGGACACGCGGTGTTTCCCTCCCCGGGTCCCAGGGCACAGTGACACACAGTGCTGCTGCCATCTGCACAGCACCGCTCCGAGGGGACATCTCCCTCCCTCACGTCAAGGTAAACAGGATACGGCCAAGTCACATCCTCCCGCAGGCACCGGGCAATCGCCGCAGCCTGGAAATCGCACGGGAAGGCTGTGCTAAAAGGTTTCCTGCACGCGGAACGGGTTAAAGCTCGCTCCATCCCAAACCACACCGCCCTGCCCCGGCTGGGGGAAGCACCAGCGCTTTCCTCCAAAACCCACCTCGTGCTGTCACCTGCGTTCTACAGCACACCTGTGGGCATTTACCTCATCACCACTATTCTCCTGCTACACGCTCTGGGCACTCAGTAACTCACTGAAATGTTGGGCAACTCTAGATTCGAATCTTTCCACACCCCAAACATTGACTCTGCCACTTTGATGCTAACGAAGAGCCATGTCGGGTGCTGGCTGGGGCCAACCCACAGC
>NW_010118670.1:4335-8943 GCF_000699245.1 Pterocles gutturalis
GGAGCGGCGCTGCCGTCACCCTGCACTTGCAAAGGGGGTGTGCGCGGTGTTTCTGCAAAATTCCACAAGTGATGCAGATTAATTCAAACCCAGGAGCCACATCTAAGGGGAGGGTTAGCCAGATTAACCCCCGAGCGTGATTGCAAAAACAAAGCAGGGCAGAGATAAAAGATTTCCAGCCACATCAGAGCCCGAGAGCTCAGCTATTTTCATGGTACGAGTTCAGTTCTCCATCCCAGGCCTAAAAGGAGCAGAAAAAGCGATTTCCCAGAATTTCCATTACAGCTCCCCAGCCCTGGGCGCTGCGCCCCAGAGGCAGGATGTCCCCTCGGGAAGGAAGTCTGCTGGAAACAGAAGGAGGAAGAGGAGTGGTGAGGCAGCACTCAGGAAAACCATGAAAGGGACTGATTTCTGCATCCTGTGTTCGTGACCTTAAAAATAGTTCTTAAGCAAAGATGGAGTTTATTTCTGAATCAAAAGCAGGCTGCAGTTCAGAAAAAAAATCCCTGCAGCTTTTGCTTTCAGCAAGGCTTCTCCGAGTCCGCTCCCGCGGGTCTGAGGCTCTGCAGAGCGGCGGCGGCGGATGGGGCGTCCGGCCCCTTTCATGCCTCGCATCAGAGCGGATTAAAGCGCTGGCTGCCAGCGTGCCTGGAGTCCTGGGAAAATGACACGGCCAGCATCCGATAATCCGCTCCAAACTTGTTGATTTGTGGGACTTAGCCATCGTCTTCACAGGCTCAAAATTTGGCAGTTGCTCCCACACAACTGACATTTTCAGGCCATTAAAGTCCGTGATAGAAGGGCTCTGGTTTTATCTCTCGCCTTCCTTAACATAAACCATCGGGCTTTTATTAACGTTTAGGTATGACTCAGGGAAATTGCTGATTGCAGGGGGAATATTCAGAATAGTTCGGATACTATCCAAAGAGAACAGCAGGACATGGACGGAAGGCTGAACAGAAGGGAGAGGCTACAAACCAACATGGAAATACTGCACAGGCACTGCGGGAGAACGGGCAGAGATGTTGGCGAGCCGGCGCGGCTGCGTCACACAAACAGCAAGGACAAGCCCCACTCTGTGCCGGGCAGAGCCCAGACTGGCCACGACCCCCCCGGCAGAGCCCCCGCGCTGCCAGCAGTTTGTACACACAATCATGCGTTTATCTGCTGCAGCCCCGCTGACAGAGCTGTCAGGAACAGGCTTCTTGGGATGCCTGGGGGAAAATGTCATCTCAGAAGAGGACTCTACTGTTAAGGCACTCGAGACATCAGCGGCCTCTAACAGTGGTGCTGCCGCAAGGGCAGGCGCTCTCCCAGAGCTGCTCTAACTGCCCGTCGCATCTTTCAGGCAACGGGAGGCACGCGAGCGTATGCTCTTGGCCAGTCGAGGCACGCGGGCTGAGAACCTCTGATTAAATGAATCTTGCTGAATTTTTCTCAAGAATCATCCACACTGAGCAATCAGCACCCCTACAGCACAGCAGACATCCTTAAAAAAAAAAAAAAAAAAAAAAAATAATGATACCCCAGGGTTATCCATTTAACAGTTCTTTTTGCTATTTTAAAAACTTAATTGCGGCGGTTTTGCTGCATTCTGCACGTTCGCACAGCACCAGCCCCAGCCCAGGCTGCCCTGCCAGCCACCAGCGCGATGCCAGTAACGGGCTGTCCGAACGCCAGCTCTGCTCCCAGTGCAGCCCGGACCATGTCCCACCCAGGGACACGGGCCACACACCAGCGGCTCTTCCAGCCAGATGGCATCTGACACGCGGGGGCAGCCCCGGGGGTAAATCAGCATCGCAGAGCTGCACCAGCCACGCAGAGAGAAAAACCAAGTCCGTGCACCCACTCCTCCCTCCACAGACAAATGTCACCCCCGTGCCAAAAGCATTCCTTCGGCTTCTGCAGAGCTCCTGGTGCCCAGCATTTTTTCAGCCTCTTATCTCCATTTTTATTTTGCAGGAAAGCTTTTTTCCCCCATCTTATAAAACTCATTTTTCCCTCTCCCTGCTCTCCACTCCAGCCTGGCAGCTCCTAACATTCACTCTCAGCAGCTTCCCGTGGGACATTCACCTGTCTGAAGCGACCGAGGAACCCAGGCTGTATCCCCTCCATGCAGAGAGCAGAGCGGACTGGGAGGGACACCCCGCGGGCGCAGGACCGATGGCTGCTGCGGAGGGCAGGGCACAGCAGCTCTGCAGACAAGGGGTTCTCCTGGGACTTTTCACCTCCTCAGACCCGCTCTGCACTGCACAGGAATTACTGGGGACCCTGCACCATCGGAGGCACGGGATGCCCAGCAGCCCTGCGTGCCTGTGCCACCGCATCCCACCCTGCTCGCCTGTGACAAGGGGACGGGCTCGGCACACCGTGTGCCTGGAGCCGGACTCGGGGCCAGAGCTGACCCAACGGGCTGAGCCCAGCAGCCCCCGACAGCAAATTCGAAACTGTTCAACAAGTCTGCGCGACGCAGACCTGCAGCCAGCCTCAGCCCAGCCAGGGTTGAGGCAAACCGCTGCCTCCAAGGGCAGTACCTCTGCCGCAGACCTCAAACCACCGGAGGTGAGGCGGTGTGAAACGCCGGAGGATGCTCTCAGCAATCAGCACCACATCTCATCTCACAGGGCGAAACCCAAGCCCTGGCTGCTGCTCCAGCCACAGCATCCCCGGGGAAACCCCACATCCCCGCACCCGGGTGCTGCCTGCAAGAACCCGTCCCAGGGGGAGGATGCAGGAGGGCTGCGAGATCGGGACAGGAACAGGGATCAGCCGGGCTGTGGGCAAAAGGAGTCAGTCTGTGATGGTGAAGCCAAAGCCCGACAACAGCTTGAACGAACATTTCCTGCAGCCACCCACATCCGCTGGGTCACTGCAGGCGCAGGAGGGAAGGGCGGGGGTGTCCGTAATGGACCCTTCCTTGGGGTGTCAGGAGGATGTGAGGGCTCCGAGGAGTCCTCAGGGTTCCAGCCCCCGTTCCAGCCCCAGCTCCAGCAGCAGCACCGGATCCAGACGCTGCAGTTCGATGGTGTGGTCACCTGCGGTCTCTTCCACCACCTCCTGCGGGAACCCACAGCCACCCATCACTGACCCCGAGGCTGCACGGCTGGCAAAGCAAGCCAAGGGCAATGTTGACAGGAGCCTGGCAATACCAGCTCTGCTCGGCCCCCCTCTAACACCATCCCATCCCCCCCCGGGCCCCCTTCCTCGCCCCGGGGGCTGGCACACGCCGGCGCTTCGCCCTGCGGGGAGCTGACGCTGCACGTGCGACGGCACGGGGAACCGCTCCAGAGACGTATAAAAAAGTATCAGTCTTTTAACTGAAATTGCACATCCTTCATGCCGCCAGGAAGACTGGTCAAGCTTATTATGTTAGCCTTCATCCTGCATTAAATACAATACTTCAGATTATACAATCAAATCCCCCAGGAATGGGCAGGCAGAGGGATTAAGGAACAACAGGCTCCACGGCGGTTGTCATAGCCAAAATAGCATGCATTTAAGCAGCAAGAGTTTGCGTGTCCTTTAAATTCACCCCGCTGGAAACGCGGCTCCTCTGCCACGCTCCCCAGGGACCAGAGCAGAGCGGATCAGCCGCGCTCGCCCCGTCCCAAGGACATCCAGCTGCTCTGGGAGCCAAACTAACACGTCCCCCCCAAAACTGTTTGGAGTGAGACGCCTGATTTATTCAGGCTGTATTTTCTTAGCTGCCTGTTCCTTGGGAGAGCCCCCCTTCCACTGCTCAAGCTGTGTTTCTCATTTACGTCGGGTTTTGGCTCCAGCAACCAACCTCAAACCATCGACACTCCCTCCCACGGGGAGGAGTCCGGGCGAACCATCACTTTGGCTCCTCGATCTTCAGGGGTTGTTTTTTTATTATTACTACTACTAACACTTAGCACTTGACGTGCTCACAGTGCTCTGAAGGCTTATCTGTGCGATTCTGGGCTGAAAAAAGCATCCATTAGAGTAACAACTTCCTACCTAGCACAACTGGTCTCTCGCATGTGTCAGTTCAAATCTGCTTCATTGCGCAATAGTTTACAGTAAACGTTTTCCTGTATTTTCCTCATTAGTTCTGCCGAATCAATTAAGCTCTGAGATAATGAGCAGAACTCTACTCTTCTGTTACACAGCCTCAGCCAAACGTGCCTCTGAAAGGCAGCGCTGCTCCACGCCGGTGAGCATCCTCCACGGGCACCACCGCGTGCCACCACGTGCCACCGCGCCCATCGCCCACACGCAGCCCCGGCACCAGCCCCCGGACACACACCACTGCTGCTCCCGGCACCCAGCCCGCTGGGTAGCTGGGCACGGAAAGGTTAAAAAAAGCCTTTTTGCTCATTAACCGAGCGCTCCAAATGCAGAAGTGACCAAGGCATAAGGACACGGTCTGCCGCAGCTGCGCAGCTCCCCCAGCTCGCAGGTGTGCCCCTCTGCTCCCCCAACGCCCGAGACAGAGCCCTCTGCCCTCACTTGGGGACAGAGAAAATTCAGGGTTAGAGGAATGCGGGAACACCCATCCCAGCCTTCCGCCACTCGGCTCACCCGGGGGGACACACGATTCCAACCAAACGAAAAAGCACGGGAAGAAATCACCCGTATCGGCTG
>NW_010118670.1:8958-10415 GCF_000699245.1 Pterocles gutturalis
CCTGACCCCCCCCATCCACGCCCCCGCCACGTTGACGGCCGAACACCCGACCTGAGCCCTCACCAGCATGAGCCGGTTCCCACTGGGGTCCACCGCTCCCCACGGAACCACACAGGACAGCACAGCAACCCCGGGCCTTTGCACCGCTGCAGTTAACATCTGGATCTGCGGGATGTACTGCAGGATGGCAGGGACTCACGAGGCAAACAGCTTTGGAAACTGCTGTTCTATGTGACATTGAAAGCCCCTCGCCTTTCTCACCTCCCCTTCTTCCTCGAGTGCTATCACTGTACTGTCAACGTTTCCCAACTCTTCCTGCAAAGATCACCCTACACAAGAAGACGCCAGGTTCCCAACGGCCCCTTTCAATCAGGCGATCCACCAGAGATGGCTTTTGGCCACCAGCAGCTCTCAACCCACTGGACGCTGGCAGTGGTCAGAGGACGGTGGGATGAAATCCTGATAGCCGAAGGGCTGTTCTCTGGAAGGGAGCAGGACGAAGCAGCGTAATACTTTAAACAGAGATGGGACTGAAGTGGGAAGACAAGTTCCAAATTTCCTTCAAATAACAGAGGTACATGTTTTGCAAAATCCAGACTTTCAGGCAATCTTGCTTTTGGGTTAGAATGGAAAGATACGTATTCCAGAGCGCGTGGCAGCACCCTCGGGAACATGGCAGCAACCCCAGGGACTGCGGCTCTGGCCAGAGGAGGGCACAGCCGAATGAGACCCCTAGTGTGGAACAAAGTCTGAATACCAAGTTAACCCCTATCCTGTTGCCCACAGGAGAAACACCCCAAGCCCATGTGCCTCTTGTCCCACCCCTCGTCTGCAAGGCTGTGCTTATCCATGAGCCCCTTCCTCCGAAAAACAACGCATCCCAAACTGCAGAGGAAGGCACAGGGCTAGCAGCAGACCAGCTCCGCTCAGACCACGAACCATCCCTGCTGTACCCCTGCTGCTGCAGGATGCCGCAGTCCCCGTGCTCCCCGTCCCTGCGGACGTGCCAGTCCCAGCCCCCAGCACAGATCTGCGCCAGCAGCCAGGATGCGCTCCCCGCGCTGGACAAGCCCCGCTGATGCTCAGCGGGTAACGAGGCGAAATCATCACGGGTTTGGTATCAGCCCTGCTCATCAGTGCACCACATCTAAGGGGCTCGTCCCGGCTCTGTGCGATAGGGAGCGAGCCGTCCCACGCCCCGGCTGGCCTTGCTCCGACGCAGCGGCGAGCTGCTCTCCAGATGTTAGAAATTAATACTGCTCGAAAACGTCAATAAATCCTACCGGCCTCTTCAAGTGGGAGATTGCCGTAGACAGTCTGCCACCTCCTCCACTTGCTGCAAGGTGTTAGATCCCAACTCGAAAAGAAAACAAGAACTTGCAACCGTTTCTTTACCAATGCAACAAAAAACCAAAACCAAACAAACAACCCCCGCCAAAAAAAAAAAAAAAAAAAAA
>NW_010118670.1:10538-11327 GCF_000699245.1 Pterocles gutturalis
ATCGAGGACAAGGCGTCGGTCAGGGGGTCTCTGACCACCCACTAGAGGAGGGCAGCAATGCGCCCGGCACAGACCGGTGCACCGCACCGAGGGTTCGCAATGACAAAGGGACCTGCGAGCGGGGAGCCCCAGCCGCAGCAGCGACCCTCACACACACCGCGCACGAGCCGGGGCCGGGAGGCACGGCCGCTGCTGTAGGTAGCGTGCGGTGGAGCTGGGGCGGTTGTAATTGACCGCTTCCAACCGCGGCTGGTTCCAGCTTGCCCCGGGTTTGTGTTAAATTACCACAGCCAGGGGCTCAGACCTATTATGTTTCCAACAACTTTCTGGAAGAGGTCACCACACCAGAATATCACAACGGTGCCGGTGCCTGCGAGTTTGAATAGACGCCTGCTGGGATTTACAAGGCGTAGGGAGGTGCTTTCACAGCATCCCCCGGCACCCGGCCACATCTCGAGGTGCCTTATCCACCTCCCCGGGGGCTCTCAGCCCCACCAATCTTCTCTCTCGATCTCTATGAAACAGACTTTGAAAAAATCAGACAGGAGATGGCAATCCCTTTGTTTCCACCCACCGAGACCCCGCAGCCGAGCCAGCACCCCTCAGGGCTCCTGGGGAGCGGGTTCCATGCGTGGGAGCCAAACGCCCGCCCTGGAAAACGTCTGGGGCTGCACAAAGAAAAGGGGCTGAAAAGCCCTGAACGAAGGTACCGCTGCCAAGATCCGATCACCGCTCCATACGACTGTGTGAGCACCTCTCCAGGGTGCTCCAGCGTCCCCCCAGCCGTGA
>NW_010118671.1:0-2571 GCF_000699245.1 Pterocles gutturalis
CTGGGCAGGAAAGTATTTGAATTTTAATGACAGGGCAGTGCTAAAAACACTGTAAAAATACTTCCCTGCTTTTTGCTGGGAAAGTCTCAATTTATCTCATCAACTCCTGGCTTTTTGCCCAGTGTTCTCAGATTTTCTGGTGAAGGGAGACAGCAGAGCTCATTTGTCCTCTTCCTCTTCCCCAGCGCAAGATGCCAGACTGGAGCAGATCCGCCACTGCTCCTGGTCTAAGCACATACCGCAGAGGGGCTACAGCCTGCTCAGCCCTCCACAACATCTGCCCAGATGTGTTCAGCAGCCCAGGACGGGGCTGAGTTACACCTCATTCGTTGGCAGCCCTCAGAAGCACAGCTCAACATCTCCACAGCTCCCTTTGAATACTCCCAAAGCCATGCTGTTATCTCTCTGGGGTAGGCACGCACCGATCCAGGTGTGCAGGATCTCTGCCCAAGCCCCAGCACAGGATCGCACGGGGTGAACTGCAGAGGTGTCCCAGGAGCTTCTTGCAGGAGAAGGGATCTGCATCGAGCATCCCTGGTGAAAATTTGCCTCCCTGGCTTGACATGCGCCGTCCCTGCTCCTTCTCTCCGTAGGAGCGGCTGCATTTCTGTTACACTGGATGCAGGGTACAGAAAACATTTAGGACGAAAAGTCTATAGAAGTGTGATCCTAATAATATTTTACAGCTTTAATTACCGTGATTGTAGTGCCTAGAGGCGTATGCAAAAACATTCTGAGTGGGAGGAGAGAAGGCAGTGCTGTGAACATTTTTGTGGTTTTGCTGGGCAATGTGCAATTGCATTTTCTCATGGGAACCACTGCGTGCCAGGGAGAAAAGCTGCCTCTGCCTCCTCGTCTGCTCCACCGGGATGCTGGATCACACCCCAAAGCCGAGGAGACAACCCCAGTCACTCCAGTTTCAGGCAAAAGCTGGGATGACCGTGCCTCTGCTCTGCAGAGGGGCTCTCAGTGCAGGTGCTGTGCCTTTCTGGATTTTTTTCCTGGGGCAACATCCCTTCTGCAAAATCCACAGCAGTTTTGCCCGCGGGATGATTTTGGGATTGGGCAATCGCTGATTTGCAGCAGGGATGTGCCAGCAGCCTCAAGAGCAGTGTGCCCATTGCTCGGTCAGGGTAGGCAATGCAGCCACCCCCCACCCAAGCCATCCAGAGGTGGGCGGGGGGAGGCGAGGGGATGGGCAGGGGGCCTGGTGTGGCCGGGCGAGCCCTCCAGCACCCACCTTGCCTCCTCCTGCACCCTTCCCCATGGGAGCCTGCACGGCACAACTAGCTCAGTGGTCAAGACTAATTGAAAAATAGGAAAATACCTCATGCAGGAATGAAAGTTTTGAGAGGTATTATGAAATAAAAATGGTATGAAATAAAAGCGCTTGCGTTTCCCTCACCACAGAACGCAGTCCTGCATCTTTAGAAAACTTTTTTGAAACTTTGTTCCTAGATATTATATTAACTTTCAGATGTATTTACGTAGTCTCTGAGAGTGATTTGCCATAGGTTCATTACTAAGATGCTACAAAGCCTTCTATTTGAAAAACTGAAATTCAGTTTTATCTGGAGGTGGTCCCTGCTCGGACAAACAGCCACGAGCTGTGATGCTGCCTTCGATAGCCAAGGTATGGATTGGAAGGCAACAAAAGCTGACGGGAAACCCTGTGTGATAGGTATTCCTGGCTAGGCAGAGTTGTACACTGCCTGAAAGACAAGCATATTTTATTGAGGCTTTTTTCGCCTTTATTTCCCCCCCCCATTTAATCCTTTTTCTGTATTAGACTATTAAGAGCTCATGTTTTAATCACCTCTCCATCAGTCAAATAAATACATGGTATCATTTGTCCTCAGTTGCTTGGTTTGTTGTACAGATTTTTGTATGTGTGTATTTTGCACAGATTTAAAAACGAAAATAAGGAATGGCTGTCCATTTTATTCCAACAATAAGGAATTCTAATGAAATCCCAGCATCTTTAAAAAGGGACCAAGTTTTGATCCAGCTTTGCCAAGACTCCTGGGAAGAGCAGGAAAAGTTGCATTATGTGTTGTCCATCAAGTTTTTACAAAGAAAAATCTACCTCTGGGTAATCCAGCGGCCCATGGAGATTAGCCCATAGAGCTGTCGATGGATGTCCTCGGCGTGGCCACCATGGTGGGCACCATGTCCTTGGTGCCCCAAGCTGCCACCATCAGCTGGTGTCACCGCTCCACCTCAGAACAACAAAAGGTGTGTAGGAAGGAGGATTGGCGTCGTTTCTGCTCCGTACCTCCAGTCCCGCCACATACCGCCCCAACACATCTCCCGGGCTGCCGGGCACCACCTCACGCACCGCTGAGCATCCTCCCTCCTGGGGGGCACTGGTGGGAGCAGGGTGGGCACCTCTCCAGGCATGGGGGAAGGCGGTGTTCACCCTGGAGAGGTGACGCACGGTGTCCCCCAACCTGGGTGACGGCTGACTCGGGCCGGTGGGTCCCCCAGGCACCCAGCCCAGGTGCTGGCTGGTGTCCCTGCTGCAGAGCCCATCCGGGGGCAGCGATGTCGCTGGGACACCCATGTCAGCCA
>NW_010118672.1:0-37141 GCF_000699245.1 Pterocles gutturalis
TCCATCCCATTCACCACAACACTCTGGCTATCCCCAGGCAGAGTAAATCAGCATTGGTGAAGACTTAACGTTACACCTACCCAGGCAGTGCCACACACTGCTTACGCAATGATGAGTCTCTGAGATCTCCTTATGGTACAGGCTTCCAAGGGGAAGGGCCATCCATATGCCAGATGCAGCATCTGTTATTATCAAGTGATACAACCAGAACAGCCACCTGAACAAGGACTTAAACAAAATGGGCAATGAGGTTTGTAGAGAACTGTCTTATAAGAATAGGACATGTTGTCAACAGCCAGACTTGAGACATCCAGTGATAATAAATTCTGGAAAATAGTTTACATAGTCATTTTAGGTCAGATTTAAGTGTAGAAGCTGAGGTGACACCCACAACTCCTCACCATCTACCCAACATCCCCCACATCAATCTCCAAAGCCTGGCAGAAGGGAACAACATCTGAAAAGGAGGAAGACTTTGCTAACATCTGGCAGAGGGGATCAAGAGACAAGCTTTAGAGACATTTGGTTTATGCTCAGAGTGATTTCTTTTAAAAGGAGACACACACTGTAAAGCAGATTGTATCAACAGATGGAAGTTTGAGTTGACAAACTGCCCCTGAGCGTGTCTGGGGTCAGTGGTTCCCACAGAATCAGCTTCCAGCACTGGGTACAAGCACCATAGCTCATAATGTGGACTTCTGCTAAAACCCCCATTTAATCCATGAAGTAGAAGATATTTAACGGTCTTCTGCAGAGAAAAAAATTTGTCCCTTTTGAGTCTTTTTTGCATTATTGCCAAAAAATAAAATGATAAAAAAATTACAGAGTTACTAAGGTTAGCGAGCCACAGCTAGCAGAACAAAGTGCAGCCAGGAGCAGAGTAAGGAAACATTGGTAGATCTGTGTCTCGGTTCCCTACAAGACTTGACAAACATCTGAAAACTGATGCCTTATAAACTTCCTTTGGAATTGAAACCTGTCCTTTGTTTGATAACAGGCAAATCCTGGAAGAAGGGTTACACAAAATCAGATATTGCAGGATTAGGAACAGACACTTGGCAGAATAAATTAATCCATGGTTTTCTTTTGAGCCTCAGTTTTAAGCAGCCGGTTCTTGCCTTGAGGGCAACATCTTAAAATATAGCCAGTCCATGTATACAGAAGCAAAGCTGTCTACCTCTAAAGTGATACACTGAAGAGGATGTTGAGTGTGAGGAATCTCAGAGGGAGGTTTGATTGTACTTTTTTAGTGGGAAAAGCATAAAGCATTTATGTCATAACTGTTAGTGTGATTCCTCATAGCACTTGTGTATTCTTATTCTGAGTTTTTACTAATACAAATGATAAATTGCAAATAATTTTTCACTCTTGAGATATTTCAAAAAAATAACTGACATTTAAAAACTGCATGCTTTATAGGTCATTAATTACTTCATTTAAGAGTTGACAGGTCTCATGTCATGCTATAAGCTGTTTTTCAAACTGTCACACCCACGCTCTGCCTAAAAGCTGTTGAGTATAAGCGTCATCATTTATAATGCAAAAAGGGTATCATTGATTATGTCCTGATTATCCATCATAATGCTTTCTTTCATGTGTACTTAATCATTGTGGTTTCTTGGAATATGCAAACCTTTCAGGCAAATCTTTCTACAGAGCAATCCAAACAGCGCTCTGAACTGACACCAGCTGAGTAAATAGGGCTCGTGACTTTGGGAACAATGCAGCAGCACAAACCCCACCTACAGCAAAGGAAGCCAGCTTCGGAGAGGGGCACTCAGGAAGGAAGGACACGTGGAGTCTGAAGAACTGAGATCCAGTTTCCACTGCTGAAGCAATGCATGGCCCCAGGACCAGGTTTGCCATGATGCCTTCAGGATGGCCATGGCAAACACAGCCCTCTTTGTACAGGTAGCTTCTGCGGTTCAAAAAAAAGCATCAGCAAAACATAACAGTAAGATCAGGTAATGATTTCCACAGAAAAATTTACTTCATCACAACTAGTAATGTGATTTTCTAGGAAAAGCTGTTGAAGTGGCAAAGTCCATACACATTTATACATTTACTGTGAGAGTGGTGAGGCACTGGCACAGGTTGCCCAGAGAAGTTGTGGATGCCCCATCCCTGGAGGTGTTCAAGGCCAGGCTGGATGAGGCTTTGAGCAACCTGGTCTAGTGGAGGGTGTCCCCTGTAGCAGGGGGGTTGGAACTTGAAGATCTCTAAGGTCCTTTCCAGCCCTAACCATTCTATGATTCTATGATTTGGCCTTCAAACAAATGAATGAAAATCCACTAGCAACTGGTTCAAAAATCACACTGCTCCCCTCCTGAGGACTCCTAGGTGACTTTTACAGAGGTTTACCTGGGTGAACCTTTCCAGTAGTCACAGAGACCATATGCTAAAAGAGAAAGATAAACTATCATGTTCTAGGGCTTTACCAACCAAGAAAAATACAAATGCCAAGTACAAACATCTGACTTCTAATTAACTAATAAATTAAAGCTACCCAGCACTTTTCTAACTACAAAAATTAGAAAAAAAACACAACTCCATGTAGCTAGAACTGTTTCTTGCTATGTTTTGGGGTCTTTTTGTTACTAAGGAGTGTAATGGTGATCAACACTTTCCTAGAACCCTGTGGAGCTGCTGAAGATCTCGAGGCTGTTGTTGTCCCTGCTGTGCTGACATGCCCCATGCCAAGGCTATGGGACTCTCCACAGGCTGGAGACCCTGGCCAGCATCACAGGCCATGCCACCATCTTGGGCTCGCGCTTCTCCTGGAGCACCAAGCGTCGGAGCAGAGTGGGAAACTTGCCTCAGAAACAAGATCCACTGTGTTTGGAGCTCAACCTTTGCTTCTGTAAATGTGTTTTCAAAAAGAAGTTCAAACCTTAAAATATTTCTTGGTTAGAGGTGAAGAGCCCTGTGATCCCAAGTGCTTTCAGCCTTGGGGGAAGGGGCCCAAGGAGACAGATTTTCTTCATCTAAAAAAAGGAGCAAGAGCATCTCTAAACACTGGCACAGGCAGTGCTTCAACTGATGGAGATGAAATTATCCCCAGAGGAGCTGTAATTCTCCTCTTAAAAAAAAAAACCTTGCTTTTCACATCTGTGAGCATGAAGCTCTGGCTATTTGGCAGATGCATAACAAAGTTATTTTAAAGGCAGAACATCATCTTGTGGGAATATCACTATGTGGCACTGGTCAGAGCAGGAGGGAAAGGTTTGCCTTTTCATTACTTATGATCAGGGCACCAAAGAGCCTTGTCTCTGTCCTATCCTAAACTTGCCGGCTGTGGTGATCAAGCAAGGGGCAGACACAGCTCTTGTGTGATGGGGGGCTGGAGGGCTATGGCTGCAGGCACAGGAGGAGAAAGACGCCTGCATCTTCAGACCCTGGGTACAGCCACAGGCACCCAAACCACAGACAGCACCTCTGCTCTGGTGTAGGAGGAAAGGAGGGAGGGGGACTTGGAGGTTTGATCCTTCAGGGATCTTTGTCACTTCAGGCAGGCCTAAAAATGCAATACCTTGAAGGGTGGTACAAGGAAATGTACATCAATTTAAAATGTTCTGAAGCATCTGACACATCTTTACCAAAAATAATTAAATGGCACATTTCAGATTATCTTCCTATTCTTTATTTGTCCTAAAGTAGCCACAGCCTTATTCAGGGATCAAGACTTTTTTGCAATGAACCGTGAGGGCTAAAAGAAATGGCTGGTGGGCTTCTCAAAATAAAGCTGCAAACAATTTTCTTCCTGAAGATTTTAATTAAACATTTTGAGCTGATTAATACTTTAGACAGGCCTGCACCAAAACTCCGGGCCTGGTCACACAAGGCTGAACTCGAACAAGCAAAGACACACTAATCTGAAAAATAGGTTGTGGTCCCTTTATAAAAAAAAATGCAATTGATGATGTCTTCTCCAAACACCCCTCCTATCCATGGTGAGTCTAGAAGGCCAGATTTTCCAGTTACGGAAAGATTTCCCCAGGCTGCCCTTCAGACCACTTCCCTTATATTAATGAATTTGTATTTAAAATAGAGCTTGCAAAAATGTGAATTCCCTATTTGAATTAACCTTAGAAGACATATGCATCCACAATACATATATATCTTTCTATCAGTAATTCCACAGTCCTCAGAGGATAGGGCAATGGAGTTTTCCAATTTTACAAGGAAAAGAGAGACTCCCAAATATTAAAAGGTTGCCCACATCCATGGAGGAGAATCAGGGAGCTGAACAGACACTCTGTGGTTTCCTACCTGATCAGCTGAACTCTTCCTCCCTGGCAAAATGCAGTCTTGGGGACAGGGGGACAAGTGGAAGCTATTAAGGGGTCTCCAAAACATGCAGGCCAAAAAATTCACCACCTTTAAACACTGAAGTTACTCAAGCAGTGTCAATGTTAAGATTAAAATGGAGAACAGCATTACAGTTCATAATGGCAGAAAAAGTAATGCTGATAACATTATCTGTAAGGTTAATTAATGCATAATTGTTCCTTGGAAGCGCTTTTCTTTTGTTCCAAAGCAGGTTGTTTGCCAAGCAAACTCCAGTAGGTGTGTGAACCACCTACAGCAAATGTTCATACAATGAAAGTTTCAGAAGTGACTGGTGATATTTGCTCAGGTATTATTTTCAGCCACCTGCGCTGAGTTTACAAAGCGGGCGGGCAGCCGTCCTATCTTTTGTGTTTTCAGCTTTCGTTGCTGAGCTACCACAACTCATTCCCAACAGTGAAAATAAACCTGGCTGGTTTCTTCCTCTGCCTGAACCTCAGGGCTTCCAGAAAGAGACCGCGTACCCAAACCACATGAGGGGACTCCTTTCCTTTGAACTCTTTTATGTGGCCAGGCAGAAGCTGCCTTTTGAAACCCACAGCAGCAGATTGTGGTCTAGGGGATGTTTTCCTACACATCAAATGAATATGAGAAATGGCCCAAACAGCAACATCAAGACCTCTGGGCAGTCTTCTCTGACCACATCTTCCTGTGGCCTTGAGGCCAGCTCTCTGATAAGCCAACATGGTTATGCTGTTCCCGCACGTGAAGAATTAAGAAAATTATTGCAACAGACTATGGGTGGCACTCATTACAGAAAGCCACGACAGCCTCTTTTTAAAAGTCACCTTCAGTGTGACTTTACAGCATACATTTCATAACAGGGAGGTAATACCTAACCTAAGTCCAGGAAAGGGTGGCAGAGGAGTCAAGGGCCAGCAACGCTGGAGGCTTCAGTCCAGCAGAGGAGCCAAGATTTTAACCCACAATGACTTGAAACAACTTTTAATACAAGCGTAAGAGCAAAGGAGAAAAGAAGCCCAGAAATTGTGCAAAGCATGTAGATTGAGACAGTGGCCACAGCTGACAGAAATCAGGACTGTTCCCTGCTGAAAGGGGATAAGGGAGAGAGCAAGGCAGCTGGGCAGAAAGAGACTCAGCTTAAACTATCATGGAAGTGATCAGAGGAGAATTTGAGGAACTGCATTCGGGGGTTCATTATTTTCCTTGGGTCTCTGTCTCTTCTGCTTTTCAACAATGAATATATCAAGAGATTTTTTAATAAGGCTGGCTACTCCTTGGTTTATTGTCACTTGAACCCAGGAGGATAGAAATGGAATAACTGACTTGCTTCAGATGCAGAAAGCATCTTTATAAAAGATGTTTGGAAAGCCTAAACTACATGCTCCAGCAGCTCAGTAACTAGATAACAGAGTCACACTGCCCAGGAAAGGGACCAGGCACGTAAAAGAGCTCAGTGATTGACCAGAGTAAGGGCACACATTGACCAGACAATATCCAGGCTAAGTTTACTGTAGGATTCAAAGACTGGTGTCTATCACAACAGTTTTGGCTGTCCAGAGTGTGGGTTGAAGCCCAAGTTGTGGTGCTATACATACATTCGTTGGCATGGTCATCTGCTTTGTAGAGAAGTATAAGGTTGCCTTTGCCATCTGCTTTCTGGATAACAAAACAGTAGTGATATTTTGCAAAGTGAATCTCTTGCAAACTACAAGCATCAGCAAAATCATGAAGTGGCCCTTTTGCTGCAGTTGTGCCTTGGAACAGAGGAATAATGCCCTAGGTTGAAAACCAACCTGAAAGATTTTTTTTTAAATGGTTTTCCAAATAAATTTCAGAGACATATTAAGCACTGTAGATTGAAGCAGTTAAACATTTTTAGACACAGTCTGTGTCACTGAGTGCCTGCAATACCAAGAAACCTCAGAATGCTTCATAGAAGCAATGCGTCCCCACAGAAGACCCAGTCCTTCAATCTAAGTAGCAATTTTTTGCATAAACGAAAATTTAATTAAGGACATGATGACATTTTTTTACATAATTGGAAAAGATCAGCAAATTAAAAAGACCAGGCTCTGATCCTGTACTGTGATTTAATAGACAATACTCCACAGCGTTCTTTATGGACTTCATGTGGATTTTGGTTTTTAAGTGTCCACAAGACTTCCTCTTGGACTAGGACCCAAACGTGCTCAGTACTGTAAAACCTTAGCACACAAAATCCTCACATGCTCCAAAACATTTACAGCTGAAGTACAAATCAAGAGACATGCAAGCAAGAAACACAAGGAAACAAGTGCAATTATTCATATGCAGCAAGGCAAAGGAGCAATAACGAGGTGGTTTAGCAGATACAGGCATCTCATCCTCTGTGTAATTAAAACCAGAGTAAGGTACGGAAGTTGTTCCTGAATATCTCTGGGGCTTTTTGGTTTTTACTTGGGGGGGTATTTTGCTGCTGTTTGAATCAGACAAGAAATTTGCCCCATATCAACAATATGCAGATTATAAATTGAATGACAGATAAAATGATTCTATTGTACACTCACAGTGAAGCTGTTGTTGAACTGACAGCTAGACACCCATAAAGAGATTGCTAAGAGGCAACCAAGATTTTTGTTTGGACAGAAGGTGATGACCTGGATTAGAGATGTGTACCTCTGACTCACCAGAACAAAGATTAATGTTGTGTTTACAAGTGAGATTATCCTGGGAGAAGAAGTAGAAGATTATTTCACAGACTCCAGGAGAATTATTTGTGGGGTAAGAGTCTAATGTTCAAAGTGAGTAAAATTATAAAAATCTGGCTTATAGAGGTACATTCAGCTCAAAGAAAACTTGAACAGAACAGCAACAGCTATCTTTCTTAACCCTGCCACTTATTTGCCCAATGATCTGTTTGAGCTAATTCTTTATCATGTTTTATATCGCAGCAGGTACAGACAATTCATATGACGCAAAAGGGAGGGTGTGTTTGTTTTGGAAAGTGCTGTGGTAAATTCCACATTCAACATTACAATACCAAAAAAAAAAAAAAAAGTGCACTGCCCTTTTATATGGATAGCACTGTTGCCAAAATACAGCTAATGTCTCAGCATATGAACTCACCCTTTGTCCTGACCATCTTCCTTGCCACCTGCTGCCATTTTCCTCTGCACTGGGATGTACAGCTCTCCACCACCACATTGGGAAGGTGGAGGCTATGGCTTTATCACACAGGGCAGCAGCCCTTACATATGCACCGCCTGATAGCACAGGACACAAGCAATCCTTCATTGCAGAAAACCATGATATGTCCTTAAAGATTTTATCATCAAGGAGTTGTTTGCTCTTCAGAGTGGAAGTGTGCAATTATCTTCAAATATTCAAGAGGCGTGTTGTCCCCATCGCTTCAGAATGAGTGAAAACAGATGGAAACCTCAACATGGGAAGAAGCGCACTTGCCAGAGTGGGTTTGTCTCATCCAGATGCACATGTTCAGCGTGGTGCTCTGGCGGCATTAAACAGTAGGTGGACCACATAACTGGCTGCTACTACTTCAAGAGCTAGGATTATTATTTTTTTTAGCTCAGGCTGAAGAAGTTCTCATTTTAAGATCCCAAGGTCAGTGCTACTCTCAATGACACCCTGAAAAGCACAGCATCTTCTATTCACAGAAAGAATGGGCTCTGCAGAAAATGGCAACACAGCCCTTGCAGAGGCTAAGACACTAGGTTAAGGTCCACACCATACATATCTTAGGGCTGTTGCATGTATCTATCCCATAACTGTTGCATCATGTGTGTGGCATAAGAGGCGACTGGTTCAGGAGACTAGCAGGTCCAAAAGGACATAAGCACATAAGCAGATCTTAGACAAACAAAACTGCACTATACTCTCTATTACCAGACAGGGGTTTTTCTCTCACCATTTAGTGTTACGAAGCCAGGACACAGTAAAATGACATTTGTTCCATTGAGCTATAAAATTTCACACAGAAATTTGCTGTGTTAGTATGCAACTGAAAACATATAACTGCACTGTTGACAAGCACTGTGGACTAGGCAGTCAGTGTTCAGCTGCCAGGTGAACCTTGGGAGTGCCCGAATCCTGTAGACTTCACATGAAAATGCATCATAGAGTGAAGATGCCCTGGCAATACAAGAGCCATTGAGGCAGCTGTTTTGTGATTCATGGAGACTTCTAGGCGTGTGCAACACAGGAATGAAATGCAATCATCCTCTGACCAAAATGCAGCAGCTTGTGTCATTTATGGTAAGTACATCAATACTGCAGTCAAAAATTGTGTTGATGTCTTGTTGTAAGCATAACCAAGACAACTGTCAGATAGGTAGCTAAATTCTATTCTGATTAACTGGAGAGCTAAGCAGGACAGAGCCCTAATCATCTGTGAATCCATGAGATCATTAACATCTCTGATCATCTAAAAACTGACCAGCATCTCAACCAGTGCTGCAGGCTGCTCCCCTGCACTCCTGTCAGTGCTGGAGCCAGCACTGCACCAGCTCAGGTGTGTTTGCAGGAGCTGTCATAACACGTATCCCATATCTTGTTTCATTGATACAGTCCTCTATAAATCAGTCAGAAGTGCAATTAAAAAAATATTATTACAGTGAAAATGCTGCAAAATTCTTATCCTTAAGACATTTCTTTGGCTCCATACACACATTGGAAGAAGAAGCCATGAGATCACCTTTGCTTTGGCCTCTCAAATGTGCCTAAGGCAATCAGGCACTCAATTTTATTTGATTTTATTTGGGCACACATCACACACCTTTGAAAGCCCCAGTTGTACTTCTCCAAGCAGATGTGTCCCCCCTGGGAGCTTGACCATGCTAGGAAAGGCACTGGCTTGATACCTCTCGCTGTCTCCCAGCGCAGGCTTGCAGTTCCCTTACCCCAGTCAGTGAGAGCCCACTGCAATGTTACCATAAGCTTCTTTTTTTAATTACTCTGCCAGTCTGTACACATTGCAAAAGTGTATCAGCACTGAGGTTTTCGTGGTAAGCTAGGAGAGGAGTTAACAGCATGCTACTAGCACTATCTAACCTCAGTTGTTTTATCCCAACATGGCTGTGGTTTGGTCTTCAAACAAGCCAAAAGATAAGCAAGTATCTGATGTGACCCCTCTTGCATCATGTATATTTTATGAAAGCAAACAGCACTGTGTAATGTTATGATTCATACCTCACTGCTGAATACTCAACAGAGTAATCACTTCACCAGAACAGGTGTTGCAAGTGCTTTTATTCCTTCCCAAAATTAACTCCCTCCCTATAGCCAAAGCAGCATCCAGAGGATCCTGGACTGGTTTTGCTTCAGTTCTCACAGGCAGGTAACTAGACAAAAGACAGATAAAGGGTACACAGTGGTAGACCTAGGAGAAGATAGCTTTTCTGATCCGTGTTCCCTGTTTAACAAGGTCACCCTTGTCACTACCACCTCAGAGTTACATTTACATAATTGTTCATTTGGTTTCTTCTTAAAGTAACGCACGGACTACACAAACAGGAGAATCTTATTTCAGCAAAGCATCTCATTGTAAAGGCATTCCGGAAAGAGCAGAAAAAGACAAAAAACTTCATTCACGTCATTAATAGAATCACACAAGTCAAAAACTAAAAACAATTGCACATAGTTCTCCGCTCCCTTGAGGCCTGACATTTAAATCTCATATATATTTCCTGCAAGTCTTACAAGATCGTCTTAAAATATGCCTGTCTGCAGCTAAGTGATGAATCACGAAATCCAAGCCATATACACCAAGAATCTTAAACCAACTATTCATTAGTATTTGCTACTCTAAACAAATTTAATTTAAGAAATGAAAATTTGAGTAAGAGACACATTGAGCTAAGCTTACTTAATACAATTTTTAAAAACTTCCATTTAGATCTCAAAACATCTGGAGGAGAACTATATGACTAAAATAAAACAAACTTTTTTTTTTTTGAGAAGGACTTTCAGGATCCTAAGGTCCTGAAATGCCACTGAAATCTACTAAACAGGTCATATTTCTATTTTAAATGTTACAGGATTTTAAATTATGTGCAGTTTAAGAAGGAGGACACTGTTACGGTGCCAGTACTTTTCCCTTAAAAGCTTATCCTGACTAAATGAAATTTGTAGCCCAGAAAGGATTTGCCAAAGAAAGATTTAAATAATAAAAACTGTTGAGCAATTCTTAAGTCTGTTCTTAAGTCACAAAGTTGAACAGCTTAAGCAGACACAGGAAACCTGTACATTTTAATAAGCACAGTTGGCTAGATAAAGGGGTAGACACTGCAAGTTTCCAAATTGCAACCCTATCACCTGCTAATGTGTGGGCTCTGCACTGCATTTTTGGTCCTTTGGAAACAACTGCAGATCAGTGCCAGTTCCTTCTTTTTTTTCAACTTTCTCAAATTTATTGCAGTACCAGAGTATTAGTCCATCATTCTGGGAAGCTAGATTATAATTTCCTTTCATTCTGCCATAAAAAATTTGGTATGTTAGTCAGAGTTCTCTCTCAAGTTAATCCTCTGCAAAATCAGAAACAAGCTATTTTACTGCTCTGGATCAGCATGCTCTTCAAGCACTATGCTAATCCAACCCCACAGACATCTTTCAGAAACTAGCTGTGATGCACTAGCTCTGTTGTGAGCTGTGTTACTGAAAAATATAATGGTGCACTCACATTTTCAGCTGCTTTGGATAAGAGTTTAGCACACAAATTATCCATCCGGGAAGTAGAAATCACTTCACATACCCACTTTGTGGCTTACGGGCATATAACACGCCTTTCATGTTTATGGACCTGGAAGAGGGTGAGCAGCAAAATGTACATTGGAGAGGCTACCATCTGGCAGCTTCTGAATACAAAAACATAGAAAGAAACGGCAATTCCATAGGAGAACTAAGATCATTTGTCCCAACGTCCAGTCTCTGACAGCAGTCAGGACAGATGTTCAAGGGAAAAGCATAAGACAGAAAACAAGCATGATGGTCTTGTTCCAGTTTGCATCCAGTCCATTGGCTCTGTCCACAACTTGACCTTTTTGGAAACCACTTCTCCTTTTGGCCTCCAGGACATCTTGCGGCAATAAACTCAATAAACCAGTTATGCACTACTGTGAAAAAAATTTCCCTTTTGTTTTTTGCTTTATGATCCCACTAGGCACCCCCTACTGCTTGTGTTTTGAGAAAGACTATTTAATCTTTCCCTGTTTGCCTTCCCCATACTATTTAGGATTTTATAGTCTCCCATCACAACCCTTTCCTATCCCATTTGTCTGTTTTCCAAAACTTATGAAAATTACCATGTTTAAACTTACTTTCTCCGGGGATCACTTCAGTCTCTGCTCTTCTCTTTACCTTTGCTAGTTTTGTTATATTCAAGAAGCGATCATCAAAGAGGTGTGTGTTATAGTATTTATATTATATTGCATTATATTACGCTATACTATGCTACGTTATTCCTGTTTAAAAGGAGCTCTTCTCATGAGTTATAAAGAGGCTGAAAAATGCTCTGTTCATGCCCTGTCCCTTTCCCAGTGGTCTTTTACAGCCTATTTGCCTTTCTGACTGCTGGTGAGCATGGAACCAGTATTTTCATATACCACAACCCAAGAGTCACAAGGTGATACCAGTATTCTGAAGGCAGTCAAATCCCCAGTTTAAATATCCCATTGACTTCAAAGTGTCTCAACGGAAGAACAAATGTACAATGGAGTGAATCTATTCCTGAAGAAAGGGATGAAATATGGCATGCACATCTCTTAGCTCCTATTCAAATAGCTGGTGTAGGAAAGTAAGTGGAAGAACGGCTATTTTGCATAGAACTGAATTTAACCCCAAATAGCGAGAACTGCCAGCCAGTTCTAGTTGTCCTGAATTCAGCAAGAAAGACTCCAATTCATTTATTTAACCTGAAAAAGTCAGAAACAGTACACATTTGGCAGACACAAATGTTTTTTGCTCATTCTGACCACAAACAAACTGTTCTAGGAAAGGAGGAGAACTCCCTGCCTCCACATTTTTTGTTCCTGATGGCTTTCTGCAGATCTGCATGGCTCTTGAACACAGAAATTATACTGCAGAGCACAGACATATATTATCTGGGAGGGGCACTAAGATGAATTAATTCAATTAATAAAATACCGTAATCTGAGTTCAGATATATGCATTGTGATAGGGAGGTGAACATTTGGAAGCAGACCCTAAAATAATCTAAACGTTTGATATACTTAATGAAAAAATACATTTTAGCTATTAAAACATATCAAGAATTATTAAAGTAAAAATATGCATTTCTAAGCTCTAAAACATTATGTACAAATTAGAGCAACTGACTTAAAGAAAAAACAACTTCGACTAACTACCTCAAATCAAAGAAGTCTTGATCTTGGTTGCAACTTGAATATGCTTTCAAATGTGATGAATCAATTAATCACAGCCTAGGTTACAGGTTTTATTTTAAAAGCTGTTTAAAAACATACCTCATGGTTGGCACCTGGGGAAAGCTACACAGAAAACCCTGATACTGCACTACACAAAAGCAGCCCATCAATTCTGCAGAATACTTCTGCTGTGAAAAAGTGCATCACATGTTCAGAAGTGATCATTCATGTGAAAACCAAGACTGATGCTTCTGAAACCCTCATGATTCTTGCATAGACTCTTCTCTTTCCTATATGCCTCGCAGTCACATCTGTGTCTTCCTCAGTATGGAGAACCAGTCTGTGCTTCTGTGCCGCCTATGTTTTCAGCACAGTGATTGATTCTTACTTTCTTTCTTTATCTTTCTTTCCTTCTTTCTTTTTCCTTCTCTCTCTCTTTCTTTCCTTCTTTCCTTCTTTCCTTCTTTCCTTCTTCTCTCTCTCTTTCTCCATTCCTCCACTCTCTGGCACATTAGGATGGACCTTTCAGCAGCACCAAGTTCATTGGCACAAGGCTGTTCCCAAGCTGTCATCTAGAGATGGATCCAGACCACCGAATCTAAACTGACTTGAAACAGCCTAAAACCTACTGGTTTTAGACCCAGAGCCCTTATCAACTGCTGCACTCTTCTACGTCTGAAGGATGCTCTAACATCTCCGTGGGCCTCTATGGTTCCTCACACCTTTTCACTGACTACAGGGCCCTGCATATATTGCACATGAAGTAAGAAATTAAGTGACACAAGGCAGAGCTATTCTGCTGGGTCTGGCATCACACTCTCTCCTTCTGGTGAAAACATTTGACTGACGCTTTTTTTGTAAAAGACTGACCATTTCTCACACACGTCACCAAGTCCTCGGCTCCATGTGTCAACAGAGGGGAGAAAAATGAAGAGGTATTTGCGCATTTATTCTTCTGCTGATTGGTGACAAAAATAAAGCAAAACATCCCTGAATATTCTCACACGAGATTTACAAGAAGACAACAGTAACTGCCTGCGGATAATAATTAAACAAGACCCACTGAACTTTTGGGGATAGAAGACTGTTGCAGCTTGTCTTTATTTTTCCTCATGATCTTGTATATTTTTGTTAAATAATTGTGTTATTGGCTTAGTAATCTCTGATGTGGCATTAATTTGGGAACTGTGGAAAAGTGACAATCATCGGAGCCACAGCAGATGTGGCTGAATAGCTCAAATCACAGGCTGCAAAAAAAATTGTATTTCTTATTGAATTCTGCCCAATGAGAGTGGGCACACATCCCTACACACAGGAGAGAGTGAGCTTTCATTGCAGACAAACGAGAGAGGGAAAATAACAAGTAACGCACTGCACTAAGACCAAGTCATTCCATAGGCAGAAAAATTAACCAAACCCCACTTCTGTGGGTCTGCATCTGCCATTCCCAGTCACCAATGCCCCTGCAGCGCAAGGGGAACAGCCCTGCTGGGTTTGGAGCAGCGTGGGCTCCCTGTGCCCTGAGCTCCGAGCTGCAGCATGGGGGGACCAGGGCAGCAGCACCCCAGGGAGTGGGTGGAGGGGTGTTGGCAGAGGCAGCGTGGCTGGAGGGTGACACGCTCACACCCCCCAAGCCCCCAACAGCCTTTCTAACACTGTCAGGAGCATCCACGACCTTGGTTAGCGCCTTCGCTCCCCTCTCCCAACCTGTGAGCTGACTCTGCCAACTTTCAGCCCACTGCACATCCCACAGGCACCCCAAGAGAGGAGCCTATAGGACCCCAGACTCCTAATTTAGCTAATCAGGTCTCCAGATGCAACCATGCAAGTGTCTTCTGACCTCCCCTGGCCAACAGCCCCACAATGACTCAGTGTAAAACCTGCAATCCTTCATGGAGGGAAAATAACATAATTCATTTCTAGTACAAAATAAAACAAACACAGCATTGTTTGTAAATAAGCTGTCATTTCTCTCTCATGGGATTACACTATGTTTTGAAGGGTGTGTTGACATTTAAAAGGAAATTTTATGTATATTCATGTCTGTGTATGTATTGTACACACACACCATCTCACTATGAGCGCTGTTTCTCCGAGCATCATCTGTATGAATGACAGCATTTTGTTTAACAGTAGCAAACCAAGCCAAATAGCACAGCTTTCTTGTGGGAGACAGCCAGGATTTTAGTATTTTGTTTGTTTCTGGTGATACAACCAAAATGCTACATCTCAGAGCTGCCCCACAGCCTCTGCTTGTTCCAGAGCTCAAAGCCTCCATTTGTGGAATCATGCTTCTAGCTTGCATGGAAAAATCGTTCTTTGCTTCTTCTGATTATTGTAAAGAAAATCAGAGTTTAGCACAGCTGGAAACCAGAAGGCAAGTAAAACACTACCAAAAATCAGCACAGTTTTGTTTCATGCAATCTTGGCACTTTCAGGCGAGCCTTATGATGGTAAGGAGAGCAAGATGCCAGGCTCTTAGGCGACAGTAAAGGTGTTCTCTGTAGCAGTTTTCAGCAATTTTGCCTTTTCGACAGTAAAGGTGTTCTCTGTAGCAGTTTTCAGCAATTTTGCCTTTTCTAGAAAGACCTCCAAGTGGTGCTAATGTTCTCTGGTCCAGCATCCAGCAAGAGATGGCAGAAGAGAAAGAGCCTTGCCTGTCATGTAGACCTTGATGGCAGAGGCCAGCCCGGCTGTGCCTTGCCACAGGAAGAAGGGGGAATTCATCCCCGTGGGGTGCCAGGGCATGTAGGAGTTTCCCTCACCGGGCCAGGAGCAGCATAAAGGAACCAGGCAGCTGTCCTCCACTGGAGCAGCATCCCATGGAAAGCCACATGGTCACTTGTCTCTTTTTTTTCTTTTTTTGTGGGAACACCACGGTACTACCAAGTCAGTGTCAGGTGGCTGGAAGAGGTCTCTTTCCTGCAGAGAACTGCTGCCCTCAGGGCTTTGCACTGGTGCTGACAAAGCTCAGGCATCATGTTGCGATTTCAGACATTTGGGAATCACTGGGACAGGGCATTAGTGACTTTTCCAGATGCAAGATGCAAGACAGTAGGTCTGCAGCTAGTAACAACATGCTCACCTCCAGGACAGAGGGACATTTAGCCTGATCTGTGCTACCAGGCTGTTAGCATGCTGCAAAATTAGCCATCACCAACACTGGAGGTAAAAGAACCCCTGAATGGGCATTTTGTTCTATATAAAACCAAAATTAAAATTATTAAAAGATGGGAATCAGTTACACTTCACATGCCATTAGGTTTTAAAATGCTGAGGAGCTCAGCAGTGGCATTTTTAAGCAGTGTTTCAGGCTCTCAGGGGCTCTGAGAGTTACTCTTCACCTACTATGGTGTCCTCCACTCCTTGGTGTTGAGCTTTACTTGGCACTAGGAACATCCCAGCTCTGCAGGCTTGAACAACGGTGTTAATGCAACATGCTTTCTATCCTTTGTCTTGATGACCAAAAAGTGCAGGGGCAGAGGTGACAAGAGGAATAATACATTGGTACAATTGCATTAGGGGAAAGCTGATTTATTGTAAGGCAATCTTTGAGGAAGACATTATTTAAAAAGAAGACATCAGAAGAAATACACATCTAAATACAAACACAGATGAAATGCAATAGCCACAGTTATCATTCAGAGGATCTGAATCTTGCCAACAAGCAAAACCACAATAAATGGCTAATAAAAACGAATCTCTGTAAAGCATTAAAAAAAGTACATTACCGTTATGTTGCGGTTAATTCTCAGACAACACTGCAAAATAAGAGTGAAGTGTTACTTCCTGTCATTTAAAGGAAAAGAAACCCAAACACCAAGAATTCTTCAAGCTAAGGAATGCAGACATACATCATGTCTGCAAGAATCATAAAAAGATCAAATGTAATATTTTCTTTCAGTGCAGACAACTGCTTTGAGATTTTCCATTCAGACAGCCTTGAAAACCGCCTCCAGCATTTGCCAATTACTAGTGACAAATACCATTTGGTAGTGAGTGATGTTTTAAGTGAAATAAAACAGTGAAGAAAACTGAACATGATGAAAGGATTTTTTTTCTCCCTCTGAAGTGACTGTAAGTTATATATTCACAAGGTAGGGTTCACGCTTCCTGCCAGTGACAAATTCCATGTGATGTTGAGCACAGAGGTGAAGTTTGTTTGACAGTAACAGGAAAGGAAGACAAACCTCGTTTTCATGTACTTTTAAGCAGTCAGATATTTTCTAGCTATAAACAAAGGAGGAGTTGCTAGTACCTCTGTTCCACATCATTCTTCATAATATAAGTGCACTAATGCAGAGAACGATTCTCTAATATTGAAGTGGTCAGAGTGCAAAGAGGGCGTACAGTGGAGCTTCCTGTCAGCGGCACTTGATTTACATATAAGCTGCAACCTGCAACATACACTGTATTTTTTAAAATATTTATCAGTCATGGAGAGCTTTGAGACAGGTAAACATAGCTCAAGCTATATGACTGGAAGAGGTGTTTAAAGAATGATTTAAATAACTATTAGTCCTCTTTTGACCTTTTCTCCTTTTAAACACAGGATTGTGGTCCATTTAGCTCTACATGTACTACTTAAGGCTGTCAAGAGTATTTGTCTCAGGTCCTCGTACCTTGATGTCTGCTCACCACACCGTCTCTAGCTCTACACCCCACCAGAGGCAGACAAATGTTTAGGAGGGAGGAAGCCTGGCACAGAGACCCCAAAGCCCCAGAGGTATCCCCACCTTGATCTCTGCCTGACCTGGGCTCGCACAGCATCACAACCATGCTGCCTGCTGCCCCTAGGACACCAAGTTACCAGAAATTTGCCTCTTCCTCCCAAGGGGAGTAGCATCTTTTTCTAACTAGTGCAACACTGCATAGCTGCAGCAGCTGTTTTCTTAATTATCCAAGTAATGCTCACTTTTCCCCCCCTACTTGACATTCAACAGTTGCATCTCGTTATTGACTTAGATTCAAATCTTACTTTCATCTTGAACCAGTGGGGAAAGCAGGAGGGAAGCTCCAGAGAATGTGGGTACATTAAGAGCATTTTTCATGCTGTTTCATTTTGCAATGGTCTGGGGTTTCTCTGTTTCACCATTCTCTGCACATTTTCTTCAACAAAAATATTTATTTTGAAATTAGGAATGCTTAACCCATTGTTTTTCCAGTGTTGCTTTTATTTTTTTTTTTTTTAAGGTGAGGGGGAGTGAGGTGAGGATCCTCATCAGGTGATTCTTCCAAGAATTTTGAACAATAGGATAATAAAAATAATCAATGCTGTAATATGACTTTCCACCTGGTTTTGATGTTACAGCTCAAAACTTCAGCAGGGCTATTCCTTGAGACTTCACGAGAGGACTTCTGCCTCAGGATCCCTGATTATTCCCAGGGAGGCATAAAGCAGGGAATCACTCACCAACAAGCCCCACAAGCACAAACGTGGTGGCTTCATTGTGCACATGTGGCTTTATTTATAAGGCCCAGGTGGCCAGAGCATGTACAGGTGACATATATCAGGCTTTGCACAGGGGCAGATCAATTGCCTGGCACACATACATTAAGAGCAGCATGTACAGGTCTCATTGGACATAAAAAGCCTCTGCTGCACAGCTCAGCTGCGTAGATGTGGCGGACTGGGCACACTCCCATCACTGCTGCACCAAAGGAGATCTCTGGCTTCTGGAAGTCCCAGAGTAACAGACAAATTCTGCCTTTTCCAGCTGAACAACTCTCTGTTCAGTAAAAAAATCCAGCATATGGCAGCCTAACCACAGCACTTAGCTGTGCCACATGGTCTTCCTCTATGGCTTTGCCTCTGTGCTTGCACTGGAGGATGTTAAGAGCTACCTCAAGAATGAGTAGATGGAAGTGGTGCAAGCTCTGTGACCGTGAGACTTCCACCCAAGCTGCAGGACGTTAGCCCAATCATGACTCCAGCATAACACCCTCCAAGAGAGCCAAGGCCAGGATACATGTCTGCCGACAGACCGAGCGCTACTGCTCCTGGCCACCTTTTACCCCTTCCAGCCACACTCACAGAGGGGAACTGGAGCTGTCTCACACACACACACAGACACAGACACTCTCAGCTTTCCCCAAGTGCAAGAGACCAATCTACACCCCAGTGCTTCCAGTGCAAAGAGTAGGCTGGAAGAGGATTCACGCTCTTGATCCTCCTAGCAGGCTATAGTAGCTCCCCTATAATTGCAATGTATTTTGTTCTCTTCTTGAAAAAATCGAAAAATAAAACTTTAACCCACATAAACAAACAGATTTTGGTCAGCAAGCTTTGGACCACAGCTATGCCTAATGAAGCCCTGAGGCTAGATATGAAAGGCAAGGTGTAACTCCATTCGAGTCATGTCAGCATAAAACTGATAGGGATTAACTGATTTTTCATAGTTTTTGCTGGAAGTGTCCAGGGACAGAGACAATGTTAAGTTTCCTGAGGTTCAAACCAGGCTAATCTGCTGTGGTCCTCAGGCTTTCAGCCAAGCATAAGTGGTTCTCTACCGATATTTGTACTGGGCCTGGCTGAGCCGCAGTCAGTACCCCCCAGCACCCTCCCAGGGCTGAGTGTCCCCCTGGCAGCCAGCAGGGGGTGTGTCACACAGCTTGGGAGGGGGCGGAGCCGGGACAGCTGACCCGGATTGGCTGTTCCAGACCATGTGACCTCAGCTCAGCCAGAACAGCCCAGGGCAGGCAGGAGGAGGGGGACATTGGTGACTGGGGTTGTCTCCAGGAGCAGCTGCTGCACACACTGAAGCTCTGCTTTCCCGGGAGGTGGCCGGACATCGCTTACTGAGGGGAAACAGAGAATAACATCGTTGTTCACCTTTTGTTTCTGTGCCTGGCCTTGGCCTTTGCTTTAATTAAACTGCTTTTATCTTGACCCACGAGTTTTTCATCTTATTCTCCCCTTTTATTTTGCTGAAGGGGGAGTGATAGAGGGGCCTGGTGGGCACCTAGCATCCAGCCAAGGTTAACCCACCACAGTATTTAAAAAGGGAATGGACATTCCCATAAGCAGGGACTTCTTTGCAGGAGTACAAGCACTCATCATTGCCATTGTCTACAAGATAGTTACGCTCAAGGTTGCGTTCAAAATTTCCAATTTTCTGTTGTGATTTCTAGCCTGGATGTATGAGAAAACAAATCTCAATATGATATTATTCCCTTCCTCTCTCCTGTACTTTCTGAACACATTAGCCAGTTTCCATCAAACATGACATAAAAAGAGCAGTCTCAAAGGCCACACCTACACTGCCTTTGTGAATGTTGTTGGCTGTATGCTCAAAGACCAGCTCTCTGACTATCCACATTGTCTTAGCCTTGGAGCATACTCAAGGGGTGATCATGAGAGCACCCCATTTGAAATGCCAGAGGAAATCTAGGGACTGCTCATTGCTTTCTGTTTCCTACAATACACATTCCCCAGCACACCAGCCAGTTCCACACCCAAGAGCATCCCATCCAGGGCAGCTCACACCCTCCAATTCCTACCCAATACAGCAGAGCAACCCCACCAGTGAATGATGGTGGGATGCATTGCATGTCTCTCCAGGACTGAGGAACTGACTTCACTGCTGTACCAGAAGCCTGCCATGAGAGATTTCCCACCTAGAAACACGGAAGGATCCATGCCCATTTCCATCTGTGCATAACAGCGTGGAGCAACGACACACTGGCATGGACCAGCACAACGAAAAGGCTCCCTCTATCACCGCAGCTGTGGCTCAAACAGCATTATTTCTCCCCCCTCCTTCAGCCTAAGGCTCCTGCTCCAATACTGCAGAAAACATTTCAAAGCAGGGTTACACACCCACGTAAAGCCAAGAGCCCTGCTCCCATGAAGCTAGGGTAGCACTGACTAGCCACAGCATGGTGCACACAGACACAAACATACATACTCGCCTGTCACTATATGATTTTCTAAGGATTACTGTCCCAGACTGCATGTTTACCCCTCTCACCTTCCCACCACATTCCCAATCCACACATAAATGGCCACCCTGGCCTCCACACCATTTCTCACGGAGCAGCAGGACTGCCCAGTCACCTACATGAATTTACAAGCAGAGAAAAGCCAAACAGGAGTGTGTGCTCTTTACTAGTGTACAAAACATCCCCTCTCCACTGGGACTACTCTGCCCCTCCTGTCCTAGCCCACCCTTCCCCTTCCACCTCCACAGCCCAGACCACACTATACTCCTAGCATGCCTTTAGGAGTCTCCCGTGACCTGCACAGCATTTTCCCATTCCTGAGACAGGGACTGGCTAGCCCAGCATCTAAGTACTCATCAGAAACAGTTCAGAGCAGCATGAGTCATCCTGGCATGGCATGGTCCCTTCTGATCTCTCGCCAACATTCTCTGCAGGCCAGTCCACCCACGCCAAAGCATCTCTGTCCATGTTCATGTTCATGTTGCAGGAAGGATACACAAATTCACTGGTGCTTTCTTGCTGCAAAGAGGGCTGGCTTCTTACAAATAGAGATACAGGCTCTGGATGATGGTCCAGGCAGGGTGGTACAGACAGGCATGGCACCAGCCTCATGCTGAGAATGTCCCTCTGTCCCCTACATAGTCATCATTGCCTGCCAAGGGTCAAAAGAGCCAAACTTCCACCACCAGCTCCTTCCAGAGCAGCCCCTACAGGAGACAGCTACTAAAATAGCACATCCAGTGCATGTTGTATGTATCAGCAAGGGATACAGTACTCAGCTAACAATTTCTCCAGCCCAACTCTGGCATTCTAGTGGAGAGGTAAAGCACTGGACACAGCTGGCCCTGCCAGACTTGGAACAAGTACAGGTGTACGTAAAGAGGAAAAACATTCTTACATGAAAAGTGCACTGCAAATACCTGCCTCCTGCCATGCACAGGGCGGTACTGCAGCCCAATCCACTTCAGTGCTCTCAAGACTGGCATGTCACAGTACGGCCCAGCAGCGGAGGCAGGGAGAAAGAGCTAAGGAAGAGAAGAGAGGGCTTCAGGAGAAAACAAGAGCTTTGCAAGCAGCAGACCCCTCCACTCCTCCTCTTTTAACTGTAGGGCAGCTGGGACAATCTGAAGGGGCTCTAAGGACACGGAGTACAGACACACACTGGCTGTTTCAGAAGCCCCTGGGAAAGTGAGCAAGACAACAAGCATGCATCAAAAGTAATGAGTAGACACAAGTCATGAAAACGGGTTGTGAAGAAATTCCCAGCGAAGGAAAGAGTAAAACATCAGCTTACTGCTATTAGACACTGGAGAACTGACACAAGGGAGAGTCCACAAAATTGCCCTACACAGAGGAAATGTTTCAACTGGAGTTCAGTCAGCCACATCAAAGGACATTATTGAGAGAGATCTGCACAAAAGATTAATCTGGCCGCTGATCTCTGAAGAAAAAACACATGAGCAGATAGTTCTCCATTGCATAGGGTTAAGCTAATGTAGCAAAGACAATTTGAACCATTAGTTATGTCTTGGGTGATAGTTTCAGGGAAGAACAACATGATTCAACTTGTGAGAGGAGCAGCTCCAACAAAGTTGAAAGATAATAAAACTGAGAGAAAATATTATAAAGCTTCATGTTTCACTTGAAACCAGCAGACAGAAAACTTCCTTTTTAATTATTTATCTAATACCAAACACGATGTATCATTGAAGACAACACATTTTACTATTAAAAATATGGTACAGTAAATAAGATTACAATTGCATGTGGATATACTGTAATTTCTTATTTCTCCGTAGTACAGTTGCATCATCTAGTGGATAACACAGAGATTGCATTAGTTTTACACTAGCTTTACGCAGTTTAGTTTTGGGTTCATTGAGTATCTTTGCTTTTCCACTGAATATAGCTCATTGCAGTGCTTTCTAAAACTTAATTCTGGAATTATAGATATCCGCTAAAATATTTAGTAGAATGAATTGGAAATGTATTTTTTTTCACTCCAACCTGCAACAGACTGATGCCACCTAAGTTTTGCTACAGACAGGAATAAAATCAATTTCTTCTAGTTGAATTCAGTCACTAATATGTGAGTTCCCTGCTTTTATTCTGAAATGATAAAAATAATGAATTTCACATAGTTCAAAACCAATTGCTAGTCCAAACTGAGAGAAAATTTGTAAATCTTTTAACAACTTTAGGTCATATTTATTGTGTAAAGAAACCCCTCAATTTCTTTTGCAACAATTTCCCTCTGTTTATTTCATCTCTGTAGCCACAAATAAACACTTCAAATTACACCAAAAAGTGTGTCATCTTTAAAGGGGTATTCTTTACCTTCTGGGTGGGGAAGGGCTGTATACCCTGGGAGACATAATTTTTAAAAGCTCTTTCTTTGGGAATGTCATCTTTGAAATGTTTTCATAGTGTACCTAAAAGCTTTAATTATCAGGGTATGAGAGTTGATACTCCCTTATCTTGTCCTGAAACAGAAAGGTCTAATGGCACTTAGCAATGATGGATGATCTCCACACATTACAGCTGAAGAAAACTGTAAACTAGAAGCCACTCTCGGTAGAAGATCAAAGAAAATCCATGCCGTATTTACATAAATTGACACAGGAAAGATACTGTCATGAGGTTTCATGTTTATCATTTTTCAGTGACTTCAGACTGCACTACATCAACTCCCTCCTTTCAAAAAAAGAAAAAAAAATCAACCTGTGCTATTTCTGTCTCACACTGTTATCACAAGAAATAAAGCTTCCCTCATTGCACCTATCCAAACCCAGTGTCTTCACTGCAGTCACAGAATGCAGAGCTACTTCAGCTGTCTTTAAGTAATAGTGCACAAGCTGGAAGAAAATGTAGCCTACTGCCATAGTCTATACGAGCTTTGTATTGTTAATGGTAAAAAGCTGGGGTTTATTGCTACTGTTGCTGAGGTTTGGTCTGAAAGGAAAATTATACAAAGAGGGAAATGCATTCTTTCCACACTAAGATCACGGCTAAATCCCTTCTTAGACTAACAGAGAGCCAGAGCCTAAAGCATTCACAGCTCAAAGGGGCTCTAGTTAGAGGCTGAAAGTATCTTCACACTTTGAAAACATGATTTAGTGTTCTGTAAGACAGGTGGAGAGCACTCCCAGTACAGCTACTTCTTCAGGCACCCTAGCTCTTAGCCCAGCTTAGGATGCCATCTTGCACATAGCTTAGGTTTGATTCACAAAAGAATTTAAGCTTTTGCTGACTAAGCATATATACACATAAATGCTTAATCATGCTTAATCAAGCATAACCTGTTATGCTGGTTTACTCCCCTTAAAAATCCATTGCTATTTATGTGTGTTACAAAAGCACTAGTTCCAGTTCTATAATTTATTCAGGCAGGATTTTGCCTTTAACATTAAACACACATGGCTCTATTCAGAACACTTGCTACAGTGCTTAAGGTAAAGCTGGGGGCTTACTGCTGTGCTTACATACAAGAGACAAACAAGCAATTCATACTGCCTACTCTCCCACACCGCCAGATCCCCTTCCTGCACTCCCTGGAGGGAGTCTAGAAGTGGCACAAGTATAGCCCATATTCAGACCACCTGGTATCAATGGGTACTCTATAGTACAATACTGAAGCAAATAAACTTCTGTCAAACTAGTACCCATTTTGCAAGACACATCATACACCAGTTGTTCTTAAAATAGACATCTTCATAAAAAAAGAAAAAAAACCAACCAAACATCCTTATCTTCTTTAACTCTGGTACCATCACACTATAAAATTATAAAATGAGAAACATCTGTTCTTAGAGGAAGAAAAAGCTTTTATTGAAAGAAAGTAAGAGGTCAAACAGTTCAACTGTAACCATCAAAACTGCAGGACATGGTCAAAGCAAGGGTCCTTCTAGCCCAGTACCCTGCTTCCCACAGTGTCCACCAACACTTTAAAAGACCAAGTGTAGGTCAAGCATATATAATACTTACCATCAATACCCTCCTAACCTTCAGGTATTTTAAGATCAGGGGACTACATAAGACCAAAGTGGTTTGTCTGGCTGGTAACTGCCAACAGCTCTGTCTTCCATGTATATATGTTCTGCACCCATGTCAACCTTTCTATATATATTATTACCCTCAGCAGATTTGTTACCACATTGTTAGTTTTGAACCTGACTTCTTCAAGCTTCCTTTGAAAGCCCTTACTTCTTGCCCTGTCAAATGCTCAATCACCAACCACCCTCTTCACATCATCCATGACTTCTGTAGGCCTTTCTGCAGACCTAATCAAAACAAATAGGCAAGTCACAGGGTCAGGGTCTCAGCCCTGCTCTCTCTGCTGTAGCCGGGTTCAGTGACACAGAAGGACCTTTACGCAAGCTGATGAGAATTGCCCTCAATGAGACTATTAGAGGCTGCATTCCCAAATCCAGTCATCTCATGCCAGGAGGTACTTCAGAATGGAACTGCCTAGAATATAAAATACAATGCCAAGCGACTTGCAGGGGTTAAAACCAAAGTTTAGCCAAATACGAAAGCAAGTTGGCCCATAGAATGTAATAAATACGCTTCTAGCTCTAGAACACACTTCTGTTCCTCTCCCAACCCATTCACCCTGCCCTCTGCTCTGAAATGTAAACTGTCACTGACACACTGTCACCATCTCCATATGAACAATACAGAAAGCCTGAGAGTACAAAAGTCTCAGTGCGCTATGGTAAACAAGGCAGAAAATTGCTTATTTTCAGGATTTTCTAATCCTAGGAAAAGGTTATGAAGATGGAACTTCAAAACCAAGAATTTTTGTTTTTGGAAACTGGGTAACAGCAAATAGTTATACTTCTCAGTTCCCTCAGTCTTTTGAACCTAAACCAACATATCCTTCTAGGTAAGGAAAGGCCCTTCTCAGAGCTCCAGGTATCAAAACATTTCCTGTACCAAACAGACCAACACGGAAAGAAAAGCGGGGAAAACCCCAGAGGAATCCTCAAATCCAGGCAAGTTTACACAATAACATTCTTGTTCACAAGGCACCAGTGAAAGTCTGAAGGTCCATTTGGGCTTGAATACTTAACACTTTTCAGTTGTTGTATTTTTTTCCCTTAAATTATATAATTAGCTAGAATGCCTATACTGCTGTACACAATTTCATTTATTTCAAAAATATAGAAGTCTTCTAGCAAATGAAGCAAGACATTTACAAAAATAAACTCTTTAAAAACACTTCTTAAAAAATGCTTAAAAGTCATGAAAAATTATATGAAATGTGATTCTTCACAAAATGGAAAATAATCACAACTCAGTCACAATTAAAAATGAAGTTCATACGGCTTAAATAAGGTTCCTGCCATGAAAGGTCTTTTGAAGAAGTCTCCCTCTTGTCTAAATGGCATAGGGAGTTCAAGCTCCCTGCTTAGGTAGAACTAATACTGAAAGGCAGCTCATGAGACTATCCCTTTGGAGACAGGATAGGAACATTTCTCAGTGCGACGACCAGAACTGTATGGAAATAGAATTCATTGCCTGGGTGGTCTTCCAAATGAGAGAGTTCAAAATGATACATCCTTTCAGTTCTCATTCCCAGCAGGAGGAGTCAGAACATGAACTAGCAAATCTGGAGGGAGATTTGAGTACACATGAAGGAAATTCACACTTCCTTACGTTCAAGAAACACTTGAGCTGAAACTGTGAAAGGAATTATTTGGAGTTGGTCACAACAGGGCTGATCTGTGCTCTAGTCCACGTCTATTATCTCAGCAATGCACAGGCACTACATGAACTGTCAAGCCCTGGGGACATGTACAAACCTCAGGAAAAAAGGAAAGGATCAGTACAGGGCAAATATAAGTGGCTGTGTCCTCTTCCTCTCTGTCAGGTGTCAGAGCTTACACAATACACACTAAGGAGTACCTGCTTGACCCTATGATCCATGCTTTAGCCACACAGGCAGCTGTATAGTCTAGGAATGTTGGAGCCCACAATCCCAGGGCTGCTCAAATTACCCCAGAAGCTATTTTGCTCATAGCAGCCGTAATTTCAATGAGATGTGATGAAAGCCACCTGTGCTCCCCCCTACCATTTGGGCTAACCTTTTGTATCACTGAAGAAGGTCAGCAAAGAAAAAAATAAGACTCTGGGTCCTGTGTGACCCTGTAAACAAACGTAGGCGTATTCTGATGACTTGTTACATTATTCTTTGCTGCATAGGTCCATTAAAACAGTTGAGCAAGGCACATCCATGGCAAATGAGCTCCAATCAGACACAGCTATCACAGCTCCAGATGGGTCAAGTTGTTGCCATATTCAAGTTGCAAAGAATCTCAGCGGATTTTTGTAGTATCTTCAGATCTTCCAAGCGTAGTGCTTCTACCAAAGCCAGCTGTTTTTTGAGGTTTGCTTTGTTCATTTTCAACTGGGAAATCTGAAGTTTACACAAATGGGATGAAATTACTTAAAATTTAGGTTGTTAACTATAGGACATGAACATAAAATTTGTGGAAAGCTTATCTATGGTAGGGATTCCATAAACTATGTCAAAATAGTATTTTTTTTTTACTCTTCCACAAAAGAAACTGTAATAGTAAAATTAAAAAAAAAAAAAGAAAATAAAAAAGGGGGGGGAGAAATAAAAAATCATCACATGGATAGATAGAAAGAAGATAGAAAACAAGAAGTTGAAGGGAAAGGAAATATTTACCTGATATCCTAAGATGTTGCTCAAGACCAGATTAACCAGATTCATACTCTGTGAATATACAAGTCTCCCTTGCAAAAGTGTGGGTTTAGTAACCCTTTTCCATGATAGCTATCCAACTCACCATTAAGTACAGATTTGTTCACCAAAATTCAGAAAGGAAGGAGAGAGAAAGCACAGACCTCCCTTGCAGGAGACTGGCTGACATGGGTAGTTCATTCAGTTTGACTGGCTCTAATGAACACAGCTTTCATTTTCAGCAACAAGACACTCGTGGCAGGTCTGCAACATCTTATGTCCCCACCCCACATAACTCTGTGTTTTCTTTTTAACTTCAACAAACACATTCATGCTGTAGGCAGAGAAAAGTTAAATACTTTTCACTTGTTTACAGGGCTTTGTATAAGCTCTGTAACATGGGTCCTTTCTTTGTTGCAGCCACAAATTCTGCTGAGCAATTCAGTGCTCTCAGTCACCCTGGAAACAAATCCTACACCACCCCAGTGTAGTAAATTCCCTTCGTCACTCTGTTCTCCCCCCAGAAAATTACACTGCTGTACATTTATGCTAGGAGAGAAAGGAATCTGGGCTACCTTGTTGTTCCAGTCAAATTACCTGGAGAAGGACATGCTGTGTCTCCTCTATTAAAACACGGCAAATTTTTGCTGTTATATTCAAAGTCTGCTGTTCATTTCTGGTTGAAATTACATCACCAAGCAGCACTCTCCTCCAGCAAGTACTAGAACCAAAATGTTTGAACAACATGCAATCATTTGCTGTATTCCCCAGCTGAATGATAAATATATGGTTATGCTAAGAATAAAATCAGTGGTCTAAGGCAAGTAAGGTTAGCATACATGAAAAAGGCACACAGCATTCAGATATGAGACTGATAAGGCAAACAAAAGAGATTTAATGGTTTGGAGCAGCAGTTACAATCCTCCACCCCTACCCTTTCAGCCAAAGCCATAGTCTGCACCTAAACCAATGCTTCTGGTCCTTACTGCTCTGTCATGCTGCCACTAACTTCTGCAGTACCACTGAGGAGTAAAAACTACTCACTCTGAACTTATCAGCAAGGCTTCTGTTAAACTTCAGCTCAGATGGGCTTGAAACCAGTATCATGAGGATTTATTTTCAGTTCTTATAATCACCTTATTTCACTCAGCAACAAATCTTCAAAGCATAAACAGCTTTGAAAAAGAGAAAACATTTTTTTTTGTAATGTACTCTTACAAGCAAAACCTAGGTAACCATTTTCTTTCAATGCTGTTTGAGGCAGATTTGCCATTTGGAACAAGTGATCAAACCTGTGCTGTCAGGTTTGAGTCACTGGAGATTAATTTTAGTGACTTGCTTGGCCCTAGCATTCCAGAAGCAGCCTGTGGAACACATGCTTCACAAAAATCAAGCAAAGTCAATAGCATTTAAGTCCCATCAAACCAACAGGAAAAAGGCCTGGAGTCTGAACCTTATAGTAATATCTGGTTCTCAAAATAGAAAGGGAAAACAATGGGGTGTGTCTAGTATTTAACACAAGAAAGCAAAAGAACAAAGCAGCAAATAGGCAATGACTTTACGTTATATGGTGTTTTCTGCCTTTCTTCTTTTCACTTCTCACCTGGAGTCAATGAGATAGACACAGGAGATTCAAAACAATTGGTCCACTATCTCACACACAGCCAGTAAAGAGCAAAGAAAGGAAAATGGCACATGGACATTGTCTAAATATTCAGAGCACTGAAACTCACAATTCATCTGCTTCGAGACTTAACAACTTGAGGGCTGTGAGGAGTCTCCAAGATGGTCCATCCCATCCAAAGGTCAGGTTTCTAAAAAGTCAGAAGTGATGAGATGCAGAAAGCATAGGTGACCTTTCACAGCATGATAGCTTTCTTCCTGACAAGTGTCAACAAGGGAAGATCTGCTCTTTGGAACTAGGACTCCTTGACTCCCCTTACTCTGCTTCTATTGACAGACAGGTGACAGGCTGTACCTTGAAACCTATCTCGGGCTTCGATATTGGTGTTTACATCAATACGTCATCTCACAAACAGCAAATGAATCAGTTTGTTAAAAAAGCAAATAATTATTTAATGCTGGATTTTGACACTAGAAGCATAATTTCACTCCCAGAAAAAGTAAAAAGAAAGCTCATAGGAAAACAAAAATCTCCAAATACCTACTCTAAGAAATCATGATCCTTTAGAATGGAGAGTTTTGCATTTCTCTGCTTGTCCAGTGGTGGAAAATATTTGAGGAGAGTATCTGCATAAAAATGAATTTTAGATATTTAAATAAATGGTATGTAGAAGAAACCACAATTCCCAATTCTGAAATGACATTTCAACCATATTTTCCAAGTAGCTATAGGACAAAGACCAAAACCTCCTACGTTGTGGTGAACTTTAACATAACCAAGAATATATCTACTTCTCAAAAGCTATCAGCAATCTCCAGGATTGTATACTTATAATGGAAATCCTGACTCAAACTGAAGTTATGAATCACTCTCGGCAACTTCTGTTTGTGGGGATCAACAGTTTAAGATATCCAGTTGGAATCTCTACACACATGCCTCTCAGAATTACAATTTTACAAAAAAAAAAAGTTACAAAAGAACACTTTCAATTTTAAATCTCCAGTCCGTAAATTCTATGTAGTTCAAAGTGGTATCAAACCCTGTTCCACTTCTTGGAAACACACATAAATATTTTGATGGCACTAAAAAAAACCCAACCAAACAAAAAAAAAACTATAATGCCTTAATATGCATTGGGCATATTGTGCATATAATTATATACACGTGCATGAACTTCTTCAATATGCTTTAGTTCTCCCCTTTTACCAACATCTCCTGTTGAAGACAAGACAGTATTAACATGCTCAGATGCTCTGTTCTCTGTGCCTTTCAATGGCGACAGTCTATCTATCCAACCTGATGAGACATAAACACTGCTGTGAGGGTTATCCATGGCAACAAATCCATATTCTAGCAGCAGTCGCTGATTATCATGAGGACCATAGCAGATAAATACTTCTTCATATTTTTTGCACAGTGAATTTGTCCGAATTTCGTAGCTTCTTGTCTGCTCATTAAATGCAGCCTTTACCTTCAAGAAGTTTAAAGAAAAAAAAGGTTTTACTCTTGGCAGGAAGTCAGGGTGAAAAAGGAATCAGACCTTGAATACTAAAATCCAACATTATTGAACACTTCTCTAACACTGAAAAAAACCAAAGTGTTACAGGTGTCTGAAAAGGCAACCCATTAGTATGAAGAAGAACATCAAAAAATTAGTCCACAGGATGTACCACCCACAGTGTAGACTTACTACAGAGGCCCCAAATCTGCAAATAAAGATGGCTTCATGCAGAGTTGGCCACTTTTGTGCCATCCCAACTCTCTGTTGGCACACGGTCCCTGACATAAGGTGGAACTGCTCTGTACACTTTCCTAAGGCTACTCAGAAGCTTCAGCCAGGGGTGAAGTAACACAGGGACCATGTAACTTGAGATTTGTCTTAGGAGATGAGCCTTTCTGGAGAGCAGAGTAGGGTCATATTTACAAGTGGCTCTTCCTGATAGATCCCTTGGATGCAAAACTCACTGAGCCATTGCAGGCCTGTAACTTTGCTTTGCTACATAAACTGAAATATTTGAATTAGCTTTATTCATCTGTGTTGGGCTAAGTAACAACCTCCAGGGTATATAGGAACAGTGAGTACTCAGCCTGCGCATAGACATTTTTCCCACAAAGAGATTTCTCACTGACCTCCAGACACTCCTAATCCATCACATAAACACATACTGTGTTGAGATAGTGCATTTACCGATAAAGAAATTAAGTGATCTATTTTAGTTCCTTACCTGAACATTTGGACTGTGGTTTAGCAAATCTAAATATGGTGCCAATGCATAAACATCTGGCTCAAGAGAAAAACATTCCCTCTGTGAATGTTTCATGTATATTGTCCTGGTATTAATAGTGCACCAAGCCCACTCTAGAGCACTGTAGTTAAAAATAGTTCCTGTGTTCTCAGAAAACAAAGGCTGCAGAGAAGAGAAGAAAGCCTTGGAAGACACGTACAACTCATGGACCGTTGTTCTCTGCTCCTGAGCTTTCTTTCTTAAAGGTTCAGGAAGAAGGCTTACTACATCATGCTCCAAACAAACAGGGCAAGTGTATGTCTTGGGTAAAACATCAAGATATGGCTTCCACAGAGATTTCTCACCAGCATGCTTCTCTGCTATTAAAAATGTGCACAGTGCTACCAAAGGAGATACAGGAGGCTTCCATCTAATAGAAAACAAAATAAAAATATCAACACAGCAGATACACAGAAGTGAGAAAGGAAATTGATACAGCAGTATTTTATCTCTCTTCCTTTAAATGTTATAAAAAGTTTCTATTTTAAACTTCTTTGTAGTTCATCTCCAAGTCCTTTTGATGACTTCAAAGGGGCTATAAAAACTGGTTTGTAGTACCAACTTCAGGCTCACCTCTTGGGTTGTTGTTTTTTTTGGTTTTTTGGTTTTGTTTTTTTTTTTTTTTGGGGGGGGGTGTGGGTTTTTTTAGGATACATAACAAGTTCCCAATGTCCAGCATAGGTCTTTGTTCTGAATCTTCTAAAAGGCCATGTTCGTGTGACTGCTTTGTAACCCATTTTTATCCTCCTTCTCCTATTGATGCGCAAATTCCCAAAAAGACATTCATAACTGACATTTAGGTCCAAGCTGGCTCTAGAAGCAGGTCAAATTCAAGCCTGTACCATCCCTCTAACTCTGCTGAGATAAAAAGGGATGCTCTGTGTCCAAACCTTACTAATCCAAGCATTCCACACACATGAAAATCCACAAGAAATACTCATAACAAGTTAGGGTATGCAGTTTAAAGCCCTATGACCACTTCAGAGGATTAATCTACTAATGAGTGACTTGCAGTAAAGGCCAGCTTGCCCACAAAGTGTCACTTTTCACTTACTTCATAATGTATTCTCCCAGGCAGCTACTAAGGACCATGCTCGTGGTAAGTAAGCACTTCTCAGGCAATGAAATAATCAGATCTCCTGTCTTTGAGAGAATAAAAAAACGCATCACACACAATGAATAGTAAAGGTCAAGTGTAAATGACTCATCTACTATGCAATTTCTGAACAGAGAGACATTCCCCAGAGAGACATTCCCCAGAGAACACAAATGTCTAGAAGCAAACAGATGCGACACTGGAACTTGAAAGAAACTGGCACAGTTTTAAGACAGTCACAGTTCAGGGAAAGTCAGTGGGAACTTTCACCTGCACAAAGTTAGTTGTTCCCAGAAAGTTTGGTGCCTGGCTACTCACTTTCTTTGTACTGAGATACATTTTAGATTAGATCTCACAAATAGCTGAATTTCTATCAACATAACAGTATGTGGTAGGGATATTTTAGGTCATGTCTATCCTGACCTTGTTTGCCAAGCTGCTGTGTGTGTAAATTAGCTTTCATGCCTGGCTTGAGACATACATGTCCATGCCTGTAGGGAGAGTCAGCACCCTCCCCTTCCCATTCCTCTACTAAATTTCCCTATCTTGCTCAAGCCCAGTTGAGTCTAGCTCTCATTTCACTTACTGCAGACTCCCAGCATTGTGGATAACCTGAGTTTCTGGTTTCAACTGCTGGCTCTAACCCTAAGCCAGCATGAGAACATACACTGTTCTCTATACACAACTTCTCCACTGCATCTTCTTCCTACCTCTTGCCATACACTCTATTTTGCAAAAGCTTCAGAGTCTGATTCCCCATTATTTGACAAACTATTCTCACATCAGTTAGGAAACTTCTCCAACAAGCCTATTTTCTGAGAGGCAATTTTCAGTCAGAGTTCAGTCTTTCTGTGCCCATATCTGATGGGCAAGGTATTTTTTCTATAATTCTGCTTTTCTGCTGGGAATGTCTGAGAAATTATATTTCTGTTAGCTCGGTCTACCGAGGTTAAAGCTCTGGTTTCAGATTATGGCTAAGATATTCTAAAGCCAAATGCTGCTTAAAGCTCCATTCCTTTCCTCCATCCTCCTCCCTGATATGCCATTCCTCCCTTTGTACCAGCACTGGTCTGACCAAGGTGGGAGATTTCAAGGCACAAAGCTATCAAATCTAATATTTTTTTTTTATAGAGACAGTGTTTTTTATCAGTTTAGCTTCCTGATGCAATTTACCACACAAGTGGGGAAGACTGCTACAGTACAGAGGAAGCTGTGGGAGCCAGTGGCTGATGGAGAAGGCATGAAGGAGGGACTGATTGCCACTGATTGCCTTAAACGGAAACACAAAACTACATACTAAATCCAGGAATGTCTTCATCCAACAAGTCCTCAGGGTACACAGGACACAGAATCACAGAATGGTTTGGGTTGGAAAGGACCTTAAAGATCATCGAGTCCCACCCCCCCTGCCATGGGCAGGGACACCTCCCACTAGACCAGGTTGCTCAAAGCCTCATCCAGCCTGGCCTTGAACACCTCCAGGGATGGGGCATCCACAGCTTCTCTGGGCAACCTGTTCCAGTGCCTCACCACCCTTTTAATATAAGTAAAATATTTCTTCCTTAATATCTAACCTAAATCTACCCCTTTTCAGTTTAAAGCCATTATCCTTTATCCTAGCATTACCTGCCCTTGTAAAAAGTCCCTCCCCATCTCTCCTGTAGGCCCCCTTTAAGTACTGGAAGGCTGCTATAGGGTCTCCCCAGAGTCTTCTCTTCTCCAGGCTGAACCCAAACTCTCTCAGCCTGTCCATAGGGGAGGCTCCAGCCCTTTGATCATCTCCATGGCTCTCCTCTGAACTCGCTCCAACAGGTCCATGTCCTTCTTATGTTGGGGGCCTCAGAGCTGGACACAGTACTCCAGATGGGGTCTCATGAGAGCAGAGTAGACATCATTCTACAGATATGCCAACATGGCAAATTCTGATATTAGGCCAGAAATGACATTCACAACAGGAACTGTGAAGACCTTGTCTGGAATTTTGTGCTTTGCTTGTTGCAAAAGTCATTACATCTCAAAAGAACGTGAGGAGCTCTTGCATTAGAACGAACTTTACTAACCTGAAGAGCTTTCGTTGTCATCAGTCCTCTTCCTGTATCTGAAGCAGGAACAAAGAGGATGCTTAAATACACATATATATATATATGTAAAATAAAGGAGACTATGATAAGCTGCAATAAATTAACAGGCCAGCAAGAAAGAGCTCTAAAAGAACATATATTATCTCTTCCAAATCATAAAAGCCAATTATGGATTGTTCCAGATATATACGCCATTTCTTTGTTCTCCTAGTCTCTTTTTACTTTTTAGAACCCTGTGAAAGCCCTTCCCCTGCATCCCTTGCAACACTTGCCCTAGCAATTACTCAACTTCCTTTTCACAATTTTTTCTTTAAATCTTTCTTTCTTCAAATCTTTCTTTCTTCTTTTCTTTTTCATCACTAGTTGCTGTTCTCGGTTTCAGAGTTTTAAATGAACTCTACAATTTCTATTCACAATATTCTTCTCTGATTCATGCTATGCTGTCTACTCTATCTTTAATGCTACAAAAGTTTTTGAAACATAATCTACTTAAAGATAAAAAATACAAGTATATACCCTTACTGTAAACAGCACAAAGTGAATCCCAGCTCTAAAATAATTTACTTATCTGTATCACTACATCTGCTGAACTTGCATGGGGAAAAAAAGATGAAGAAATGACAACAAGGTTAGGTTCCAAGACTGGAAGCACTTAAAGAGATATTACTTTCTTCTTTAAAACTGTGCTAACACTTGAAATCTCAATTTCTACAAGGAATTCAGCGTAGGTGTGCATGTTTTGCAGCATAACAGAGTATGCTCATACAAAAGTTTTACACAAGATCATCTTAATATAAGAAAGTTTACACTACTTCAAGCCTCCATATCTACATACATTAAATTACATTCACGTGCATTTGCCAGAAGTCCTTAAAAAACTAACAGTAACTGGCTTTTTTTTACTGATGCCAGCCAGGTGTGTGACTCAAAATTAAATCAGGAATCATAGAATGCTTTGACTTAGAAGGGATCTTTAAAGATTGAGTTCCAACCCCTCTGCCACGGGCAGGGACACCTTCCACTAGACCAGGATGCTCAAAGCCTCTTCTAACCTGGTCCTGAACACCTCCATGGATGGGGCATCCACAGCTTCCCTGGGCAACTTGTTCCAGTGTCTCACCACCCTCACAGTGAAAAAGTTCCTCCTAATATCTAATCTAAATCTACCCTTTTTCAGCTTAAAGCCATTACCCCTCATCCTATCACTACACTCCCCGATGAAGAGTGCCTCCCTATCTCTCCTGTAGGCCACCTTTAAGAACTAGAAAGCTGCTATAAGGTCTCCCCAGAGTTTTCTCTTCTCCAGGCTGAACAAGCCCAACCCTCTCAGCCTGTCCCGATATGGGAGGTGTTCCAGCCCTCTGATCATCTTTGTGGCCCTCTTCCAGACTCACTCCAACAGGTCCATGTCCTTCCTGCACTGAGGATTCCAGAGCTGAACACAATACTCAAGGTGGAGTCTCACAAGAGCAGAGGGGGAGAATCACCTCCCTCAACCTGCTGGTCACACTTCTTTTGATGCAGCCCAGGATATGGTTGGCAATCTAACATTCTTAAAAGAATCAGAAATTTGTACCATCAATGAATAATTAAAGCATTACCCCAGAACTCTGCTGGCCTTAAATCACTGTCTTCAAATCCTCTGTCTTTTAGCCACTTCTTAAGTTTAATGTATTCCAGCTTGTGACTGCAGTTGACTAAAAACAGAAAGAGGGGATTAATGCTGTAAAATAGCACTCTAATCAAAAATAAAGAAAATTGAAAAATGTTCCTGAATAGTCATAAAAACTGTATGCTGGATATTTTAGTATAGCATAATAGAATAGCAAGAAAGGCTGCCCTGAAACTAGCTTACTAAGTTCTGGGCATCTGGGCACTGGGAGATCTCAGAACTGTAGGAGATATTCAGCATATTCAAGGGTCAGGGAATTTAACAATAACATAGTACATGCCATTAGCCAGAAAAGAGAGCTCATAATATTCACCATGCTCTGCTTGGGACTGTAAACTAATACTAGAAAATTTGCATATACACCATAAAATGACACTTTGACAAAACATTGGTTATTTTATTAATTAGCAGGACTTCCAGGGATAGTACCTCCATCCATAAAACTCTGCAAGTGTTTTCTTCTTCTCTTTCGACCTGTCCGGCCTCTGCTTTTCTTCATATTTAGAAACAGATTTTGCTTTATCTAGACAGCCTGAATGTAAAAAAAAAAAAAAAACAAATAAATAAATTAAAAACCACTTAATACCACTTCCAAATACTGCATGTTTTGTTTATGTCAACAAGAGAACTCAGAGCACTGCCTGTTCAATAAGATGCCTCTGCAGTTTAGAAACTGCACCACAAGCAAAGCCCTAAAGGCCGGCGGGCGAGAGAGGTGAGGGGGAAGAGGAAGCCCTCATCTCCAGGCGGCAATCTTGGCCCCAGCACGGCCACGACCCCCTGCCGCCCTGGCGTGTCCCCGCCACGGCTCCTCCTGCTCTGACGGTCACTGTCCCCAACAGCCCGGGCGAAGCGAGCACCGCTCTGGACCGTCTTTGCCCCTCGCATTTTAAGGCAGTGGGGACTGAATAGCGTAACGACAAATCCCGTCTCCCCTGGGCGGCCCAACGGTGGCTCCCGATTCCCTCCCGGGCTGAATTCGTGACGGAGGAGAGGGAAAAGGCGGACACGCTATCCAACAGGCTCCTCAGCCTCACAGCCACCGAC
>NW_010118673.1:0-5847 GCF_000699245.1 Pterocles gutturalis
GGGGGGGGGGGGCGGTCTCACTCTGCTGGGGGTCTCCAGCTCCTCTCCCCCTTTGAGCATCTCCTCTGCTGCTTGTGCCCAACGCCAGCAGCTCGCACGTGCCCCAGGCCCCGCAGCAGCCCCTGGCTCTGCCCCCCCAGCCCTGCATCCCCCCAGCTCCCATCGCTGTGCTCTCTGTAACGCTGCGGCTCGGGGTGCCAAGCAGGATTGAGCAAAACGGGCGTGATGAGCAGCACCAGGGGTTGTTTTCGCTCCGGGGCAGAGCGCCTGTCTCTGGAGCTCAGCTTCTGCTCGGGCTGTCCTTGGCTCTTCTCTTCTCCCTCTGCCTTCAGTTTCTCCCCTGCCAGGGAGGAATAAAAGAGCAGTGTGAGCTGGAGGAGGACAAAATGGGTGCTCTCCTTCTCCTCTTCCTCTGCCTTCCTCCCAGCATCACAGCACCGGGATGCTGCTGCCGAGAGGGATGGGGGGGAAGCTGAGCCACGCTGGCTGGGTAGGGGATGCTGGACACATCCTTAACTTCATTGCTGCCTTTTTTTTTTTTTTTCCCCATTTCAGAGAGGATTTGGACCAAGAAGAGAAGGCCAGGTTTGGGGAGCTGTGCAGCGGCGAGAACGGGAAGGGCAGGGAGTGGTTCGCGAGATACGTGAGCGCCCAGGTAAGGGCAGAGATGGGCAAAGGAGTGGCGATCCCAAACCGGGGCTTTGGAGAGATGATCCTGTACTGGGGCTTTGGGGCAGGCTGGGCAGGAGGCTGGGGCCAGGGGAATTTAGCAATGTCCCAGAGAATATATTTTGGAGGGCAGGAACTTAGGAAAAGGGAGGAACTTCAGTACAGGTAGATACAGAAGTGAATAAACTCATCTCGAGGCAGTTAAATACGTGCTTGCTGCAGTGTGGGAGAGAATTAATCTGATTTATTTAAAATGAAATCCCATCAGTGCTCGGGAACATCCTATTCCCTAGAAAAACAATCCAGAGAGGCAAACCGCTGTCTCTGAGAGGGAGACCCGACTGCCCCTGCTCTCTGCCCACCTTCCCACGGTGGGGGTCCCAGGGGGGCTGCGGTTGCCCGTGCCCAGCTGTGCTAACCCCTGGGCTCTGTGCCTGCAGCGCTGCAACTCCAAGTGCGTCTCGGAGCAGACCTTCTACCGCCTGATGCAGTCCTTCGCCCTCGTGCTGTTTGAGTAAGTTGAGGGGGGGTTTGGGGCTTCGTTGCAACCACCCAAAGCCCCTGAGATCAGAGCTGCGGGTCGAGGAAGGGCAGCAACCGTGAGGCTGCTGTGGTTGCCGTCACTGGGTGTTGTCACCAAATCCTCCCTTTGTTCCAGGTGTCACCAGATGGATGACTTCAGCCCTGCCAAGAACCTCATGACCATGTGTTTCACCTACTACTACGTGGGTAAGAGGTGCCTGCACCCTCGGGCTTTGCTGGTGCTGGAGACCAGCGGTGAAGCCCTGTGCACGGAAAGGGTGATGGATGGGTTCCCCAGCTTGGCTTGCTCTGGCTGACCCCAATATTGAGCAGAAATGAGCCTCCATGGCTGAGGAGCCGTGAAAACCTGCTGGAGACCCTCGCTGGGGTGGTGGCTCATGCTGGTGCTGGTTTGTCCTTGCTTCTAGCCAGGGATGGTTCTGTGGGGTGATACCCAGATGCTCCCCAACCCTGGGGATGGGATGTGAATGCCCCAGCCCAGAAGCACCTTGGTTTGTTGTTTGGTGTGTGGGGGTTGCTCCTTTATGGGGGGGGCTCTCAGAAGCACCTTCGTTTGTTGTTTGGTGTGTGGTGGTTGCTCCTTTATGGGCGGGCTGCATTTTCTATCCAAAATGGGGGAGAGGATAAAGACCTACGGGAATTGGGATGGGATGGGGTCCCGTCTTTGGTGCATCTTGTAGCTGGGAGCAGGTCCCAAGGAGCTGGCAGCACCCAGGACCATGGGACCAGCTGAGCTCCTGCCACCTTGCCCACAGGCAAGACCCACGCGCTGCCCTCAGAGTCCAAGGAGAAGCCCATGGGCAGCATCGACTCATACCTGAAGTCGGCAAACAGCTGGCTGGCGGAGAAGAAGGACATTGCAGAGCGGCTCCTGAAAAACACCTCAGCCAAGACGGAGAACGTCAAGGGCTTCTTCGGGGGCCTGGAGACCAAACTGAAGGGTCCCACCACCAAAAAGAGCGAGTGGGTACTGCTCCATTGGGTGGGCAGGGTGGGCTGACCCAACGTGACCAAGCCAGACACGTCCTGGGTGCAGGGCCCCCTAGAGCCAGGGGTTATCATGGCCAGGGGAAGATGGTCTCCAGCCTGGTCCCATGCTTCATCCTTTGGTCATCTCGTGGTCTGCGAGTCCTATGTCCCCCGGACATGGAGATACATGGTTCTAGGAGATGGTGCTGTTGCTTTGTGGTTTTTGGCATTATCTCTGTACTGGGTCCAACTGGGATGGACATGACAGTCTCTTAGCCACCTTTTTGGCCCTGGGGACAGTGGCATGGGAGCAAGGGGCCTTTCAAATGAAGGTGCTCCCCTTGCCAGGGGGGGCCAGGGCTTTGCTGCATGGGCTGTCAGGGGGACAGGCTGTTTCGGGAGCTGACACTGATTTCTGTGCCACAGGGAAGGTGAGGACAAACCAAAGGAGAAGCTGAAGAAGACAGGTGAGTGGAGCCAACGTTGCTGGAGTAGGGATGGTCAAGGCATGCACGGGGAAGGAGTGAGGGTTGGAAGTGGTACGAGATGGAGGCATTGCCGGAGCTGTGGGGTGGGGAGAAGAGTAGGAAGGACCAACGCTGTCTCTGAGCTCCTGGAGAAGTGCTCCAAAGGAGCCTTCACAGCTCTTGTCCTGCAAGGACATCTTGTGGCATCTTGTCCTCAGTGGCACAGCTGCAGAGGTTTGAGCATCCACCACCTCTGAGCTTTCCTGTTGCACCAGTCCCTCCCAGTAGCTGTGTGTGCTACCAAACGGGTGGTCCAGTCCTTCAGGTGTCCTCCTGGGACATCCATGCCTTGATCAGAGCTAATGTCTGCCCACAAAAGACACCCAAAGCTCCTCTTCGTCTTGCCGAGGATGTGTTGGGGGTGAGCGTTTGGGTTGGAAGCCTTGCCATCACGGCTGCTTGGACACCACCCTGGAACCAGGGCACAAATCCTGCACACGGGTGGGGCGGTGGGGGTCACCCAGACCTCGGCGTGTAACTGTGTGTCCCCGCAGTGTCCGTGCAGAGCCCAGAGGAGGAGAAGAAAGGAGAGAAGATCTACCTGTACATGCACCTCAAGCAGCAGCCGATCTGGTAAAGCCTGCACGGGGTGAGCTGCCTCCTTCCTGGCGTTGGCATCCCTGGGGAGGGGATTTGTCCTCCTTGTCCCCACCTTCCCCAGATTTTCATGGATGCTTTGAAGCTGCTGCCACCCGTAAAGAAGCGTCCATGGCTTTTGCACATCCCTTGTGCTAGTGAGAGTGTGTTTGCAGACACACAAGGACCTGGCCCAAAAATGGACTAAATCTGCCAGAATTGCTCAGCCCCTTCCTTGAAGCGGGTGAACTTGACCCTGGGAGGACTTGGGGACAGGCTGGGGGATGGGGTGGTGGCTGTCCCCAACATCTCCCTCCCTCCCTGCAGGCACAACCTGCGGTTTTGGAACGCCGCCTTCTTTGACGCCGTGCACTGCGAGCGCAGGAAGCGGTCCCCCACCACCAGGTAGGACATGTCCCCACGGGAGGTGACGCCGTGTCCCCTCCAGCCCCCCCATGTTCCCTTCTGCTCCCAATGGCCCTAAGCATCACCCATCACGGGGAAACACTCCGCTTCCCACCCCTGACTGCAAAGCAAAGGGAAATAATCCCTCTCCTCAGCCGGATAGATGAGCATCCCCCTGGGGTCTGGGAGCAGGGAGGCAATGTGCATCCGCGTAGGGATTTGCGAGCAGGAAGGTTTTCTTGCTCATTTTGCATCGTTTTTACAAACCCTAGAGGCATGTGCAGAAAATCCAGCCAGGATTCAGGCTGTTGGTGCTTAGTTTGCAAACAGATCTGGGAAAAGGTGCTTGGTGCAGCACTTCGGGGAGGTGCAGCGGCGGGGAGGGGATGCCCTGGGTCTGGCTGTCCCCAGGAGGGCTGTGGCAGTGCTGGCAGTGTGGGGACCGACCCCAGGCAGCCAGCAAGGATGAGAGCTGGGGGTGGCAGCATGGTCGGACCCAAGGGCTGGGAGGATCAGGATAAACCCCGCAAAGGGAAGGGGCTGCTCGTTTTGGAGGGTAGATGTGCACAGGGAGCTTCTGGGCATGGGGACCCCATGGGGTGCAAGGTGGGGTGAGATGCTCGCCAGGCTTGTGCCCATCTCTTACTCCACCATGGACCTGCTGCAAGGGTTTGAGCAATTCACTCCTCTCTCGACAGCAGTTTTACCCCTCCGAAGCTGGACTGTCCTGTGTCTGTGCAGGGCTTTGAGTCTTGGAGCTCTTGGGGCATTTGAACAGCCCCTGTTCTGAGCAGTGCCAGCAATTCTTGGCGCTGCCAGCCCTCCTGCATCCTCCCCAAAACCTGAGCCATGCCACGGCAGTGCTGGCTCCTGCCACGGGATGCTCTGCCAGCCGCAGCGCACCGATCAATCTCTGCTTTCTCCTTGATTGCTTTGCTTTTTTTCCAAGCAAGCCAGTGGAAAAAAAAAAACAACACCTATTGAACAGTAATGTAACCGTAACTGCATTTGCTTTGATTAAGCCCCAAATTAGCAGCAGATAATGTTTCCCAAGGACACACGCCACCAGCAGCTGCTCTCTGCTCCCAGTGCCTTTCCCAATTAATCTGATGGCTGAGGCTGCTGCAGAAACGAGCCCGACTAACGAGCGAGCGTGGGGAGCGGCAGCCTGGAGTGTTCAGAGTATCTCAGGGGGGCTGGGAGGTCTGGTGACCCCCCCTTTAGTCCTCTGGAGAGGATAATGGGAGCCACTGGGTGAACTGGGATGCTGCTTGCTGGGCTGAGGATTAAAATCCCTGGCAGGAGGTCTGGGTTTGAAACGCTGGGGACACTGCGTGGCTGTGGCAGGCGTCTGGAGGGGACACGGTGACAGGGTTGTGACCTTCTCTGTGGGGTGGCCAGGGCTGTGTCCTCCCGGGGCTGCGGTGAGAGCTGGGGAGGATTTTCTCCTCTCGGTGGGGAGGGCAGGGGATGGGGGCGAAGGAACCAGAACTAAACTCCTCTTTTTCTCTTTCTTCCGTCTCTCTAACAACCTTCTTCCATCTCTTCTTCTCTCCTTTCCCCTCCATCCCTCTATCTTGCATGAATCTTTCACGCACCACTTTTGTCGGCCCCGTTTCTGCTGCCACTCCAAGAGGGAACACTGGGGAGGAAGAGGAGAAGAGGTGTGTCTGTCCCCGTCCTTCGGTGCATTAGTCTCCAGAGGCTGACCCTCACTTCAGGTCCAAATCCTGCCCTGGGGAGGAGGGGAACGTGGTTCGGGGGGGGCTCAGAAAGGCCCTTCTTCACTGGGGAGGTTTGACTTAATGTGCATCATCCTCTCAAAAGGGCCAGAAAGGTTTAGATTGGTTCCTTTTTAATGCAGCTTTTGGAAAAAAGTTTAAAAAAATTTTTAAAAAAGAAAAAAAAAAGAAAAAAGAAGAAAAAAAAGAAAAAAGAAAAAAAGAAAAAAGGAAAAAAGAAAAAACAGAAAAGGAAAAAAAGAAAAAAGAAAAAAGAAAAAAGAAAAAAGAAAAAAGAAAAAAGAAAAAGAAAAAAAAGGGAAAAAAAAAGAGAAAAAATAATAACCAGTTTCAAGCTGTGATATTTGACTGTGGGAACTAGATGCCTGGCTGCTGGGGAAGCCAAGGGCTTGTGCCAGGAACGGTTTCCCGGGCAG
>NW_010118673.1:5966-7767 GCF_000699245.1 Pterocles gutturalis
TTCTATTTTTTTTTTTAATGCACTCTTCTGCTGCCATCCCTAGATTAAAAAAAAAAAAAAAAAAAAAAGAAGAAGAAATGCAAACAGGGGCTGCATGGCACGATTGCAAGTGGAGAGTTTTTCCAGGGTTTTTCCTGTATTTTTTCCGAAATACAGGCAAGGTGTGAGCACAGCCCGTGGGGTTACACACCCCTCTGCCTGCCCCCCCCGCCCCGTGCCAGCGTCAGGATCAAAGGGTCTGAGCAGAGCCACATGTGGGCTCTCCCCCTTCCCAGCCGTGTTCCTCCCGAATAACAAGCCAGAAACATGGCGAGTTTTTCTTGGGCACTTTGATAATTTTTTTTCTCTCTCCCCTTCCTCCCTCAAAAACATAAAAGGCAGGAAAAAGAAAATAGTTACAACCGTGCTGCTTCTGTAAGCGGGCCAGTGAGATCTGTGAAGTTTTATTCCAGATTTCAAAGCTCCTTAATTTGATTCTTCTCTTTTCTTTTCAACCTCCAGGTTTGGCTGTGGTTTTTATTTGGTATTGTAAGTGTTATCTGGGAGAAATTACACCTTTTTTTTTTTTTTTTTTTTAATCCCTTTAAACATGCCGTGTAAGTTTCCAGAGCCCTATAAACACAAGCAGCTCCCCCCTGGAGACCGACGGACGGCTCAGCTCAGCAGCTTTCGCACACCCAGGCTGGGCTGCCTTGAGCCAGGACCAGCTCCCCTTCAGACCCCTCATCCTTTTCCAGTCTCACCAACACAACCCTGCTCTGGGGCTGAGCTGACCCCACTGAATTTACCATTCCCACCCCACGCAGCTCCTCCCGTCCTGCTTGGCGTGCGGGCAAGCCGCAAGCGCGCGGTGCGCTCCCGGGGCTCTCCTCTTCCTTCTCCTCCACAGAGCTGTTTTTTCTTCTACCTATCCCTGTTTTTCCTTGCTTTTCCTCCTCTTCTCCTTGGCTGGAACCTCACCTTGTTCTCGGGAAGGGGCTGGCTTCACCCCGGAGCTGTAGTGCATGCACCGAGCCCCCCCGCCACCACCTGAGCGTTGCACCGGTGACAATTCTGTGACATTGGCTTTATTCCCCAAAGTGGGACACCTGGATGGGGACTCCTGCCACCACCCAGGGTTGGTTGCAAACATCTAGAGCTTCAAAATCCCCTTCCTTTAAGGCAACGCTGCGGTTGCACTTGCTGGGGAGCCGGAGCGGAGCTGGAGCATCCTTGGGGCCGTGCTGTGATTTTAGCCCTGAGCGGGACCGTGGGGAGGGGGACGGGAGCCTCCAGTGCTGTTGGAGGGGGGAAGGTATGTTTGGAGAGTGGCTTGCTCAGGGCTTGGGGAGCTGGAGCCCCTCTGCAGTGGTGGGTGAGGTGCCTGGTACCCCCCTGGTACCCCCCCAGCCTGGGGGGGTTTAGGCTTGGCCATCCAAGGCCAGGCTGGATGAGGCTTTGGGCAACCTGGGCTACTGGGAGGTGTCCCTGCCCATGGCAGGGGGATGGGACTCAACAGTCTTTAGGTTCCCTTCCAACCCAAACCATCCTGTGATTCTGTGATCCCCAAGAGCTGCGGCCCCCCATGAGCTGCGACCCCCCTGTTTCCTCGCTTGTCCCCCTTGCCAAAGCGATACTGCTGAAGGTGACACATGAGCTCGGTGCTGGAGACCCCGATGCGATTTCCTAGCTCCTAACCAGCGCCTGCAGGAGAAAGCCAAGGCTGAAGATGACTTTTTTCCTGGGGTGTCTCTTGCTTTGCCCCAGGGCCGGAGCTCTGCGGGTGGCTGCAGGTGTGGGAGCTCCTCCAGCACAGGCAGCC
>NW_010118673.1:7813-8902 GCF_000699245.1 Pterocles gutturalis
CAGGCAGGGGGTCCCGGGGTGACGGGGGGGCCGGACGCGCTTGTGCCTTGCAGGGAGAAGTGGTGCCACATGACGCAGGAGGAGCGCGATGACAGCCTGCGCTTCAATGAGAACATCACCTTCGGGCAGCTGGGGTGAGCGGGGCGCGGGGACCGTCCCTCCTGCAGCTGGGCTCTGCGCTGTGTCCTTGCCAGATGTGGGGGGGACACCTTACAGATGTTCCCCCACTGGGGACATCCCTTATGGTGCAGAGGATGCTTGATGCTTCTCCCCAGGACCTGCTCCTGCCTGACAGCCTGCGCTTCAATGAGAACATCACCTTCGGGCAGCTGGGGTGAGCGGGGCGCGGGGACCGTCCCTCCTGCAGCTGGGCTCTGCGCTGTGTCCTTGCCAGATGTGGGGGGGACACCTTACAGATGTTCCCCCACTGGGGACATCCCTTATGGTGCAGAGGATGCTTGATGCTTCTCCCCAGGACCTGCTCCTGCCCCTTACAAATCCGGGCACTGCGGGGACCTGGCATGCTCTCCCAGAGCCGAGCATCATCCCGGTGACAAGGGGAGGAAGAGGAGGGTGGGGGGAAGAAAGCGCAGCCTGGCTCTTCACCAAGAGCATCTCTGTCCTTCCTCAGCACCTTCATCCACAACATGCTGGCGTTCGGCCTCAACAAGAAGCTCTGCAGTGACTTCTTGAAGAAGCAAGCGACCATCGGCAATTTGGATGAAGGTAGGGGGGAGCCTGGGGGATGCACCCCTTTGAGGGGTCCCGGAGGGATGGAGCCTGGTGGGGATGCTCCGGCACCCTCCCAGCGCCCTTTCCTCTCTCCTCTGCAGAGCAATACAAGCTGCTCAGCGACCACATCGAGCAGATGGCCACCGAATAGCCGCCTGGCCGGCACGCTGCAGCAGAGAGACAGCGGCCAGAGCGGGCGGGGAGGGGACAGAAACCCAGCTCCGGGGCTACTGAAAGTGAAGTTGGGCTACTTAAAAGAAACAAACAACACACACACAAACTGCAATAAAACCTGCATGATCGTCCACCAAAATCTAGAGCTGCACCAGGGCAGCTTGTAGAAATAGAAGCCAGACA
>NW_010118673.1:8915-9273 GCF_000699245.1 Pterocles gutturalis
CCCCGGCCGAATCTATTTTCAGAGTAGACAGTTCCAAAAGTGTATTTTATCAGTTAAAAAAAAAAAAACAAAAACCAAACAAAAAACAACCCAAAACCAAAAAAACAAGAAAAAACAAAAAACAAGAGAAAAGCAAAAAGAGAGCGACTGCTGCAGCCCCCAGGTGTGTTTGTAGAGCTGGATCACTGTCTCCAGCTCCCCCCGTGAAATGCTGCCCGTGGTCTTCGGTGTTTCAGAGCACGGCGGTGGTGGGTATAAATGCTTTTGCTGCTCGGTGCCTTTCCCAGCCTGCTGTGGATGGTGGTAAATCTGGAGGGACCCAAGGCTGCCAGCCTCCCGTTGCCGTTTCCCACAAGCA
>NW_010118673.1:9355-14282 GCF_000699245.1 Pterocles gutturalis
CTGCTGGGGGGAGAGCAGCTGACTCTGCCCCCAGTTGGACCCATCGCCCCCAGTAGTGAGGCAACCGGGTGTTCACAGCGTGTGGGTTCTGAGGACGGCGATGGTGGGGATGCGGGAGCTGAGGGGAGACTCTGGGGCAGCCTGGCAGGACGCTGGGTTGTGTCACATATCCAGGGATGTCACCGCCGGCCGGGGACATGGGCACTGTGGGGGCTTGCTGGGAACAGGGATGGGGCTGCTGCTGCCTTCCTTGGGAGCTGGAGGGAAACCCTTCCCTGGGGAAAGCTGCTCTGTGCTGCCTGGGTGGGTTCGTACCTCTGGGCGGAGAGAAAAAACTCTTTGCTCCATAGCATTAGCCTGAACCAGGAGGAAAAAAGCCATGGCCCTGGGCGGGATTGCTGGGAGAGGAGGCAGAGGAGCGGGAAAGCAGTTTGGGAGTAGGCAGCAAAGAAGCAGCGAGGCAGATCCCCCCTGCACCCGCTCCTTGCAGCATCCTCAGCAGCATTTCCCGAAGCCTCCTGGCTTCCCGCAGCCGCCGTGGTGTTGGATTCATTGTTCTCCTTCCCTCGCTGCCTTCGCTCCAGGCCCTCATCGATCAGCCCTGAAATAGCCTTGGCTTAAGTACATCAATTCTGCCAGAGTGATGGCAGCACCCAGCAATTTATTATTTTTTTTTTATTTTTCCCCCATGGACCTTGGCATGGCATTTGCAAAGAGGCTGGGGACATGCGCTGCTCCCCTCCGCAAGGCTCTGATGGGAAAAGCGGCTCCTAGAGCAAGAGAGAACCCCAACTCCAAGGTCTTACCCCAAAAACCTTGAGTCCAGGTTTCAAGGGTCCATCAGTCCATTTTTTTTCCCAATGCTGCCAGCTGTATCCCATGAGATAAATACCGTAACAGGTTTTTTTTTTCCTGTGTAACTCTTAGTTTCTAGTCATTTCCTAGCATCAAAATGATGGGTTTTTGCCTAAGCTGGACTCTGCGCCTTGCTGGGTCTTGTAGGAAGGATGGGATCCAGCACTGGCTTTCCCTTGGCTATTCCCAAACCTGGAGAATGAGGTTTTTTTTTGGGGGGCGAGTTGCTCTGGCAACCCCTCGCCCCAACAAAATCTTTCCCGAATCCTGCTTTATTATTATTTTTTTTTTTCCACCATGAAAAAAAGCTCAGCAGTGAAGTATATATTATTTGCATGTGTATTTTTCTAAAAAAAAAAAAAAACACCATTAAAAAAATCTATAAACCCTTCTCGACTGGGACTGCGTGAAGGATGGGGTGAGAGAGAGACTGGAATAAATGATCTTAAAAATTACTTTCTCGCTCGGCTGTTGTTGTGTGTTTTAATGAGACGGATCTTCTCCCTTCTGCCTGCTCCACCTGGATGGTCCCCAGTGCCTTCCCCAGCTTCTCCCTTTTGATGACCTATTTTTTTTTAATAGGGAAAAATTGATGCACCTTTTAAAGAACCGTTAGTGTTTGCCCCGCAGCCAGCTAAGCACACAGAGGAGATTTAATTTTTATTTTCTTTTCCCCTGTGCGCTCCATCTCTGCCAGTCGCCGCCGATCTGACGGCAGAGCTGGGATCCTGTTCTGGCCTCGGGACATTTGATTTCAGTGTATTTAAAAATCAATTACTCAGTATTATCTTATTAAGGAAAAAAAAAAAAAAAAAGATGTTCTCTTAGATTAATGGGCTGTGAGCATCATTTTCCACCCAGGCTTCAGAGACCTCGTCCCCTCAGGTCTCCGTACAGCCAAGCTGAGCCTGTTCCCCGCCCTGCAGCGCTGATTTCTCTCTCGATAGCCCAGGAGCAGGGTTTCATGGCCATTTTCTCTTAGGAAGGAGCTTGCCTTGCTCCTTTTTTAAAAAATTACCTTCCTTAGAGCACTCCACAGCTCCACCACTGCAGGAGGGAAACATCAGCCCACGCTTGGATGTTTTCCTGGGGTTTCATATGGGGGGCGAGCTGACCAGCTGTGGAAAACCAGAAGCCACGTGCCCCGGGATGGTTTTTGTTCCCTCTGTCCGATGAATTGCTTATCGCGGGTTTGCAGCAGGTGCATCCCCAGGACCCCCTGGCCGCTGTTGCTAGCTGGGCTTGCAGAATGGGATAGAGGGCTATAGGGGCAGCAGCTATAGCAAGAGGCAGTGAGATGCTTGGCCACTTAACCCCAAACTGGGAGGTCTCCTGGCATCCTCAAAGTGCCAGGAAGCAGTGTCCCTGTCCCTGTCCCACTCGTTGGGTGGTGGCCGCTGAGCTTTAACTGAAATGCTGTGTACTAGGTGAGGCGAGGGGCAGGGAGGGGTGGCACCTCCCCAGGAAGGGTCTTTGGCTGACCAAGTCTCATTTTAACTCCCCAAAGGTGGGTGTGCTGGTTTTGGCTGGGACAGAGTTAATTTTGGGGGTAACTGCAGGGGGAGAGGCTGGCACAAGGAGGAGGAAGGTGCTGCACATCATGGGCACAGCCCCCTCTGCCTCCCTCCCTCCGGGGATAAAAAGGACATTTGCTCGCTGGGCTCCGGGGGTTTTATGGCGTCTCTATTAAAGCTGTTAAAAATCTTTCCATTGTAGTAGCGTCTGGGAGTGATAAGTGTTCATAACAGAGAGGATTCGAGACGGGTTTGGTTGTAAAAACACCTCTAAGCTGCCTGGATTTATGGCTCTTAAATCATCCCTTTTCTCATCTGTCACAGCCTTTTCAGATGTTCATCACCGAACAACAGCGAAGTCGGGGCCGTAATTTGTGCCGCAGTGTGTGGAGCAAGAGGAGGGGAGTCCCCTCCATCGGTAACCAGCTCATGATTTATGGCCACCAGCTCTTATTCTTTTTTTTTTTTTTTTTTTTTTTTTTTCTTGAGCAGGAGAGGCTTTGACTCTCACCATCCGCTCTCTCCCGCACGCTGCTGCCAGCTGGAGCCAGGCGAGGGCTGGTGGATTTAGAGCTGTGCCGGACGGTTTGACAGCGGTGTTGGGGGAATTCGGGGCTGGCCCCCGCCCGCAGCGGGCTCTGCAATGCAGGGCTGCGCCTCTCGCCAGGCTCCATCTCCCCATCCTCCCTTCGCTTTGGGGTGAAACATGGGAAAATCCTGCCGATGCCCACCACAGCAGCCTGCAGAGAGCTGGGGTTCAGGCAGGGAGGTGACAAGGTCGCTTTGTCTTGCAACAGCAACATAAAAATTAATCAGTGCTTTGGAGATGCTGCTTGGCTGACGGAGCTGCTGCTCTCCCTTCCCATCGCTGCAGTGCTTAAAGATCATGGAAAAATCTTTTGGGGAAAAAACCTCCAGCTTTGCCCAGGTGCTGGCAATCCTCACTCGGTCGCAGAGCATCCAGGAGGCGACTGAAAGCCCAAGCGAAGCTGCCGAGCGCCGGGTGCATCCTGCGCGGATGCTGGCATCTATCACCACATCAGCCTGGTACCCACAAAACGGGACCCCAAAACATCTGGCAGAGGCTGTTTTGCCCCCCCGTTTGTACCAGGTGTGCCGGTAATCGGTTTCGCAGCCCCATCAAGTGTCTGCCAAGTGAACTGCACGGCTGGCTCCCATCCTTCTGGCCCCTGGGGCTGGCAGCGCTTGGCCCCCCCACCGCAAAGATGCGGATGCTGGTGCCTCCAAAGCCAGGATGTGCCCGGGAAAAATTCCCGGCAGATGCGGCCCCATCCGCTATCCCACTGGAACAACCACTGGTGTGAAGGGGGGGTTTCTGTGGAGGGCAGAGGGGGAGTGGGTTTGCTGCTGGGGAGCCCGGCCATCGCCCCAGTGTCCCCCAGTACCTGGCCGTGCTGCAGCGGTGGATAAAGAGCGAAGATGGGTGGGATAAAGACTCCTTGAGGGGGTGATCCGGGAGGGGAGCCACCGCCCAGGGTGAGGGAGCTGGGGTCTGGGTCTGGGTTGTGCAGGAGACCCACGGAGGTGATGTGCTGTGCTCAGCAGGCTACAGCGTTGTCCCTCTTGGGATTCTCTGATGGCTGATACAGGGTGGTTCAGCCTTATCTCAGCACTTTGGGGCTCCCTCCACTGAATGCTGCTGGATTTCCTAGGGATTGGAGAAAGGTAACCTGTTGAAATCTCCTTATTCCTCCCTCCAGACATGGAGCATCTCCAGGAGATGTCTCCTCTTGCCCTATGGCAAGTGTCAGAGAAAAACACAGGGGACCCATCGGTGTCCTTCCATTGGGATGGGGGGGGGATACTTAGTTTTTAAGTCTCGAAACCTAAAGACATTGATCCCACTACTAAAGCATTTGATTTTATCTTTCTCTGGACGATTTACATTGAAATTGGAAGATTCCCATGGAGAAACAACTTTGATTTTTTTTTTTTCCCCTCGCAGGAGCCTGAACTTCCCAATTCTGTTTTATGGCAGCACAAGGATGCTGCTGGGAAGAGACACTCTGCGGCTCCTCTTTCGGGAGGTCTACAGGGCAAGGCTGAGTCACTGCGTGCCCAGACAGAGCTGCAGATAGGGCCCAGGACAGTAACGAAACACATCTGTCCTCTGCGGCCACGTCCCCGCTGTGAGTCACATCCTCTCGCGCTGCACTCTCAACCCCAGACACTGCGCTCGGGCAAGGTCACTGCAGCTCCTCGGCCAGCCAGGGAGGCGCGTGGGGGTGTCTTGGCTGAATTATTTTCACCAGGCTTTCACCCCAGCGCTGATCTTTCACTGCTGGTTCCCCAAAGGGCGCTGAGCTCAGCTGTGAGCGGTCTCTGCCCTGGGCTCAGCCCAACTCTCCCCTCCGCACACAGAGCAGGACGTGCCGCTCTGCAAGGGCTGGAGGAGCTGGAAAATCCCCGTCCTTTCCTGCCAGCATGCTTTCTCTCCCCAGCAGATCCCTCTGGAGCTGGTTGAGTATGATGCTTGAGGATGCTTTCTGGGGGGGGGGAGGATGCAGGGGGAACAGGGGCCGAGGCGAAAAGCCCCC
>NW_010118673.1:14298-16203 GCF_000699245.1 Pterocles gutturalis
GAGCAGCACGGCTGGTGCAGCAAATGCTCTGCTCCATGTACCGAGGGATTTTTGGGTGGGTGTGAGACCTGCCAGGGCTCGTTCGTGGGTCCACAGGAGCCACCAAGCATCAGGATGGTGTCGGACAGCTGCCGAGCATCAGTGATGCACGTCATCTTGGGCAAAGCAGAGCATCAGCTACGGCGCTGCTGCTCCTTCTGACAGCTCTGAGAAAGCTGTCTGCAGGTTTATTCCAGCCCTGGGGCTTTTCCATGCATTCTGGTTTCCTGCAAGCCCTGGGGAGGAAGATGCACGCCTGGAGGCATCCACCTCCGGAGCCCCCCTCAGCAAGAAATCCCAGCCCTGATCCTGGGAAACTCTTTCGCAGGCCTGGTGTCCCAGCTGGGAATGCAAGCGGGGGTTGACAGGTGATTTTCCTCTTACAAACAGGGGGGAGGGACGTGTTTTTTCCCTGCAGCCGGCTGTGTTCCCCCAGCAGCGCACTGTGCAGCGGCCGATCAGCTCAGCCGCATCCCCAAGCCCGTGGCTGATGAGCTGTTCTGTGGTTCCCCAATGAAACGAGACATTTTCGTCCGCAACCACGGGACAGTAACCCCCGGGTGTCGGGGGGAGGTGTGGGGCCTCGTGTCACCTCTGCACAAGGGCACCTTCTCCAGCCTTTATCAGAGATAAACACCTCCTCCTCCTCCTGGGGAACCAGGCATTCAGGGTGTGAGAAGTCCTGCAAATTCAGGGATGTGGCACAAAAAAAAAAAAAAAAAAAAAAAAAAAAAATTGAGGCTCCTGGCTTTGCTGTCACTCAGGCAGTGCTGGAAATGGGTCTGAAATGACCTTTCCCCATTGCAGCCCGTGGGGTGGTTGCTTTTGCCCGTGGGTTTTGGCATCCAGCCCTTCCTGGTCCCCGCAGGGGCTCACTGGTCCCTGGAGGGAGGATGCTCAGAGAGGAGCTGGTCACTGAAGCAGGCGAGGAAAAGGATGCTCAAGGATGCTTAGCTGCGAGACCAAGTTTCCCAAGATGGCACTGTGGTGTTTTTTTTATAAGCTGTCACTGCCAGCAGAAAAGAGGAAAAAAAAATTAAAAATAAAACCTCCTGAATAACATGCGTCTGGTGCAACTGCGCAGGGCAAATATTTGACGTGCTGAATAAATGAGCAGGAGGCAGACGTCAGGCTCCTGCACCGGGGAGCTCTGACTCATGTTCCCACCGCAAGCAGCACTTCAGACACCTTCCCTGCAGGCAGCTGCCAAATGTCCCTGTCCCTGGAGCACCACACACAGACGCAAGCGTGCCCACGCCTCCGCTCCCCGCTGGGGACCCTCGCGCAGCCCTGGCACCCCGGGGTCCAACGAACAGCCCAGGGTGGGCTGGGGCAGCCTCGGGGGTGATGGAGGGGCAGCAGCAAGGGGGGGGTGGCTGGGAGGGTGCTGCTGGGGTGCACCCGCTGGTTTGGCCCCCACCTCTCCTCCGTTCCGTAGGGATGCTGAGCTCGGGTCCAGCCGTCTCCCAGCCTCACCCTGAGGATGCTCTTGTTGAACAAACAGCCCAGCCGTGCTGCAGCCACCTCCTGGCTCTGACTCAGGTTTTGAGTGAAAATCTCAGACAATCCTCTCCCTCCCAATGTGTGTTTTAAGCTGGTGCTAAAGCAGCAGCGTTTTTCTGGCCGGTTACTCTTGGTCGCTGGGGTGGAAAGCTCGTTGGTGCAGCAAGAGCCAGCGTTTAAGCAAAGCACTGGGGTTTCTTCTGCCCATCCGACTGCAGGGGAAAAGCAGAAAATCTCATCTGAGCTCTCGTTTCCCATCAGGGCAGCGTTCGTACACAGGAGGGGATGACCTGCAATTCAATCTCCAGCATGAAAACCTCCGCTCCGGGTACAATAGTGCCTGTGTCCCCCGGCAGCAGGCGT
>NW_010118673.1:16214-18014 GCF_000699245.1 Pterocles gutturalis
GGGACAGGCTGTCCCCAGCCTCCTGCTCCCGCTGGTGGCACTGCCTGCCTGCCTGGAGGGACAGCTTGTGCCTCTGAGGACAGAAAGTATTTTGCGTTGTGCTTTGGTTTTGCAGCGTGCGTGTGACTCGTGAAATGTTCTCCCCCTGCCGCTGACGTCCTGAGGTTTGTGGATATGAAAGTCCACATGTCTCTTTCTTCTTTTTAATTGCTATAATTTGTCCTGCTCTTACCCACGGTGAGGAGCAAGTCTTGGCTTTGAGCTCCTTCAATGGATTTATTTTGGTTTTGATGCTGTGCAAAAAAAAATTTAAAAAAACCAAAACCCCAACCCTTGTGCTGTGCCCCGTCCGTGCATCCCGCGCACGGGTAATTTTGCTGGCTGGAGTAATTTCCGTACCTCCAGTGGGACTCTGCTTGTGAATAAAGCTATGTGGGATCAGAGTCGAAAAAAACCCCACAGCCTGGGCAATTTATGCAGAGGAGAGAAGGAGGGAGATTGTTCCTAGCAGGCGAACAGCGGGGCTGATTGCTGTTCTCATTGCAGGCGCAGGGCTGGGCTGGTGCTAATTAGCAGGCGGCGGGATGGAGGGCAGAGAGCGATCGCTCGCTAATTGCTGGGGAGCAGAGGTTGGTGCCTCCTGCCCTGGATGCTGCGGTGGGGGGTGACCAGGGGGCTGGTGCTGGGCTGGCAGCGCTTCCCTGTGCTGGTGCCAGGTGTGGGGTGCTGGGTCAGGGCTCATGCTGGGCTCCTGCCCCGGTTTTCCAGTATCCTGGAGCCCAGGATGCTTTTTCCTCTCTTGGGTAGGAAGAGGACCCCAGCCGGCAGCGTGTCTGGGATGGAGGCGGGGGGTCAGGGCTTGAGCAAAAGGTGCTCAAGAAGAGGGAATAGCTGACGAAAACAGACAATTTTGAATTTTTGAATTTTTGTTTGAAATCTGAAGTATCGAGGGCAGGAAACAAATAAAGGCTGACGGTTTTGTCCTGGGGCATGGGGAGAGCCTGGAGCTGCGAGCAGAGGGCACAGACCCCCACGGACCCAGGGAAGGGACTGGACTGTGGTGGGACACGTCCCCCTGTCCTCCTCCCACAGCCACAACCCACGTCCCTTATCCCAAGGGGACTTCCTGGGGACTGCTCCCACCCTCCAGGGCAGCACCCATCCCTGGGGACCCCACAGCCCCCTGGGGACAGCGAGATGCCCCTGCAGACCCCTCCCTCCCAACCCCGGCAGCAGCCCATGAGCCGCGTGTCCCCACGCAGGGGACGGCCCTGCCAGCATCACCGCCCCAGGTGGCCTTGTTTTGCTCGGCAAAGGAGGATGGGAGCCACCATCTTCCAAGCGAAGAGCGTTTTTAATCTCCTGCTCCCGCTCTGTGCAATTAACTTGATTCCCTCCCCTCGTTTCCTGCAGAGGTTTAATTAAAATGCATTGTTCGCATCGCCAATTATTTGCTCTGTCCCCCGGATAACCTCTGTGCAGCGGCTGGCTTGTTGGGGCTTTTTTTTTCTTTTTTTAAAAAAGTTATTAAGGTTTCTCTCTGCCCCCCCCCTCGGCAGCTCCCGCAGCAGTTACCTGCCCGGGGGGAGCAGGATGAAGGATGGATGCGGAGCACAGCATCCGTGCACACTCAGGGGCAAGCGGGGGGCTGCAGCATCCCCCCGTGGAGCTGGGAAAAGGCGGGGGGGGGAAGGCGTATGGAGCTCCGTGCCCCCCGAGCAGCTGAAACAACAAGCCCTTGTTGACTCGCCTTTGAGTTCCCCAGCGCCTGCAGCTGCTGCTGCAGCAGGTGATAATTGA
>NW_010118674.1:0-16869 GCF_000699245.1 Pterocles gutturalis
AACCTGAATGATTCTATGATTCTGTGAAAGTAGGAAGGATTTCTCCTTTCCTTAACAGATTGAAAAAGCTGAAACATTTGCCCGTACTTAATATATTTGTGGTGCATATGACAGACACCACTATGAAAGCATTAGGCAATAAAATATTCCACAGTGTATAACTGTCTCTTTTTTCATCAAAGATGTGAAAGCCCATCTCTTCAAGAGATGCCTAGCAGCTCCTTGTGCACCTGTCAAACCCCACCACTGACTCTTGTTCAGGCTTTCTTACCTATTGGACCAGAAGAGGTAGAAGGAGAGGAACTTTCCCTTTAGGTCCAGCTCTATTATAAACTGATGGAAATAGCAGTTTACGATGTAATATAATGAAATGTTTTTTAATTATTATTATTTCAGTTAAACTTGGAGAATAATTATAGCTCATTGGTCTGTTTTTCTTTAAAATGTCTCTTGTCTTTCATAAACATCCTAAGAAAAAAGTATTGTCTAACCTACCAGTGAACATTGGCAGAAAAGAAAAATCTAGATGGTGATAATGAATACTACAAATCCACAAGCTCTCTTTTTAAGTGTTGGTAATTGTCAATTTCAGATGTTTATACTCCAGAGTAAGTATTATGCTGAACCTGTCTATCTGTGCAGAACTACTATATCTGCGTGTATTATGTAAATTAGATTTTGAAACCCTTTTGTTTTGTTTTTTTCTGCACTGAAAATTGGTATTTTGTAGGCATTATGTAAAAGAGATGTGGTAGAAACATTCAAATTTTTTTGCTTCCAGAGAAATTTATGAAACTTTGAAAAATGTAATAAACTCCTGAATATATATGTTTCAGCAAATTACAGCAAGAAAACATTTAGGTACTATTTTTCTTTTTTCCAAGTTAGGAAAGAAATACTGTCATGGTTACTAAGCATTCACATTCACAATCATTTTTGTCAAGGCCAAAGGCTGAATCCAGACTTACAGAGCAATTGTGCTTATAAGGCAATTTTTTCTTGAATGAATGGTAATAAAATTATCTTAAATGCATGCATGTTTTTATAATCCAGATATTGGCTTATGGACTTGCAGTGTTCCAACTGATGTCACAACCATTTTAGCTTCTCTGTAATTGCTGCCCACACTAACAAGATTAAAGCAAATGAGAAATGCTCACTTCTAACAGTAAATTAAAGATCTGTTAGATACGGAATTATTGATATGTATGACTCCATGTACATAAGTATGATATTAACAACTGGAATGGTTGCTTTTGCAATCCTCATGAGTTCAGAGAATATCTTAAAAAAACTAACCTCTGCAATTTCCTATATCACTCCAACAACTATTGTGAGACACCCTGGAGAAGTAGCATGTATTAAAACTTGATTGGTGAAAGGTAGGTAAAATAAACTTACATCTTGAGCATGGTCTATAGATACCGCTCAAATCCAAACAGGCTTTTTTTAAGATCTACCATCGTCCTAACTAAGATAAGCATGATAGATAAGTTCATTGGTCAACAGATAAACTATGGAGAACAGAGGAAGATTTCAAGAGAGATGTGTGGGAAGAAATTAAATAAATCGAAATTTCAGTGTCTTGTCTGATTTACTCCAGAGTTTGTCTGCCCATGTCTGCAGTGACTTGTCAAACAGCCCTGTTAGGCTTCTATGTTTTAGAGTGCAGCTTTATAACACATCTAGTAATTAGAGAATTACCAGTGTATAATATGCATTTTCTTCCTTTTCACAGACTTTTCTTTGAAGAAGAAGAAGAAAATTATTCACAAAAAGATAAAAAGAAACTTTAAGCTAGAATGATTCAACCTCCCAAAGCAGACATTTCTATTTGCAAAAGGTGGATTTGTAAGGACAAACAATGTAGAAAGTGAAGCAGTCTTAATTTCTACAAGTTTTCCCACCAAAATGAAAGATAATTCCTTAAAAGATCTTAATCAAACATGGGCTACTGGGCTTAACACAAGGATGGCTGGATACAAGTCAGAGGCTTGTTTTATACATTTAAGCCAAAGTGATCTAATATCACTAGTTTATTCAGCTGTAATTATATTTTCAGAGAGTACCCTTCCATAACAAGTTGCAGAACACTTTTCATTAATTGAATTACCTTGCTCCACGTATTCACAGAAAGTACATCACCATGCACTTCTGCTGAATTTCAAAGATAAGAGGTGTATCGAGATGAAATGTGTAATTTTAAACTGCTTTTAGCATCTCATCTTCATTGCTTTTAAGTACCTTTGACAAATGTCTACAGATATCCCTATCTAAAACATTGGAGTTAAAGTAGGAATTCCTGGACTAATTTCTATGATTACATTTAGATATCTTGCATGATTATTGATAGTGCCTAGTCATGAGTTACAATGCATGCTGAGGTTAAAGTATATTGGATCTCAACAGTACCATCAAGTTCGTTGTGCAAAATGATAAACTCATCGTATTAGGGAGGTTTCATCTACAGGGAACTGAATCTTTGCGAAAAGTTTGGCTTGTTAAGCAACTGCTAGATGAACAGCTTCTTCCTTTCTGGCCCTAATGCATGGACTTACGTCAATCAAACAAGCTTACATTGTTAATGGTATAACCCTTCTAAGAGGACAACACCTCTCACAGTACTGCAAACTACAGCTGGAATTTTACTTTTATATATACTTGATTGTTTAATAAGTATCCACTGACAAAAAAAAAACCACCTACCAAACAAACAAACATTAAGACAAATCATAAAATAGCATTCCTTCCATTAGAAATTATGATATTTTGAATTTTGGTATGACACCAAGCTGAGTCTGGTCTCAAGCTGAGTTCAGAACTTCTGAACAGAAATGAAAAAGACCATTTAGGAATATAAAAATAATTTTACTGAAATATTTCATGTTTTATAATATCAAAAGATATTAAATACTGTCTTCATTCAAGAATAAAACAATAAAGTTGAGATTAACAGCACCAGTGTAGGTCTAACTGCTTTGAATTTTCACTGCTAAAAATCTGTCAGAATCAGCACATGATCAGTGTTTAGATTTCAGAGAAAGGCACAGTTCCACTGGGAAACCATTTTCATGCAGGTTTTTGCAGCCTTTCCTGTAAGCCATACCACCTGTGGCCATGTTAAACAAAGCATTACATTTGGGAAATCGAATTGCTCCAGCTCAGAATCCATTCTAAGAACAATTAAAATAAAACAAAAAGGCTTGTAAAATAACCTCTTTCTGTGTCAAGTATTACCACTAGAGGTAAAGGGTCAAGATAATCCTTGGCATTGCTTATCTTAACCTCTTATATTGTAAAGGAAAAGTTCAATTTAGTATTCAACATCGGTTATTGCTACTCTGTTTCAAATCCAGCTTTGTTGAAACCCATCTGCTCTTTATTAAGTTATCAAAGAGCTTATTGTTTTATTTGAGTCTTAACCTGTCTCAAAGGAAAATATTGTCTTCTGGCAGCTTTTAATTTAATTGTTGAGAAGACAGTGCTATTATATCCTCATATTTAAAAACATGGTAATAATTGAACAGAAAAAGCATCAAACACGTTAATTCTTGGAGTGACTTATTAACATAAGAACAGCTACCGTACATGCCACTAAAGGTCCATCCAGGCCCATGCTCTATTTCCAACACCACATTGGTTTTGGGAAACACCACCGATGGATACAGAAGGGTAAGGGCAGGAAGAGCCAGAGACAACACCTTTCTTTAGTGCCCTTCGTACCTCTAAGCTTTTTTAGTTCTGGGGCTGCCTTAGTGACATATGATTTCTACGTGGTAAGTAACCCCTTAGAAATTTATCTATAAATTTGCCTAGTGTGAAGTTCAATCAGATAAAGAAATCACAGAAAATATTTTCACAGTGTTTGCTCATTTCGCAAATTAAAACTTTTTTTTTTTCAGACCTACTGCATGTGTAAACTTATACACATTAGGTTTAGCAATCTTAACTGTATAACTGCAGCTATACCATGGGCCTAGGGATTGTGGATCAATGGGTAAGGCACAGAGTTTGTTTAACAAAAAAAACAACCCTATAATTCCTGGTAGAAATTATATTACTATAAAACTATTCCAGTTTCTTTTCACAACCTAAATGCCCTCAATTCTCACAAACTTCATGATTCCAAGAAACTACCTGTCATCAGAAATGAGGCCCTTTTAACCAGATAAGTCAGATGTATTTGAGACCTAACACAAAGCCAGTTTAAATCAATGGCATTTGTTCCATTGACTTCAGTTTGGTTTGGCTTAAATCTTTAGGCACTGATCCAGCTGTCCATTCATTTCCAAAAGCGAATTTAAGCATGTGCTTTATTGATTTAGCTTTCCTGAAGAGGGATGTACTTAAGTATGTGCTTAAATTATGTGCCGAATTGGGATTTTAAATGCTGAATGAGAGTCCAGGTTTAATTTTCATTGAATTTCCTAATATGCTGTAATAAATTCTAAAGGAAGCGTATTTGTGCATGTGACTCTAGACAAGTGATAAAACAATGAGTGAAGATAATGCTTGTTTTGTGATACACTGAATAATTTGACATATGCTTTTCTCTTTTTAGAAACTAATTTTTTGAGAACAACAATATAAAGCTTAATGGTCAAGAACAACACACCGACAGTTACAATATAAAAACCAGTTACTGTTTTTAAGCAAATAATGTGACAAGGTAAGCCATCATAATAAAATATCTTTAATTGTAATAGTGGGTGATAATCCATAGCTAATTAGCCTTAACTGTATAAATGTGTTATCATTATTAACTCTAGATTGAAAGCATAAATGCTTAAGTAATTTCATATCTCTTTAAAGGACACAAACTCCTAAAATAGAAGCATCTACACCATGATCAAGGTGATCCACCTTAGTCTAAACACTCCTAACTGCAAATCACAAATTCAAAAAAAAAAAAAAATCTGGGGCATATGAAGAAAGGGCTGTAGCTGACATCACACAATTTAAAAGACATACCTGTCAGCAAACCTCTGAATTTAAAAAAAAAACCAAAACAGTCTATGAAGTAGTGTAGTCTTATTTACAATATTTTTTTAGAATTAAATAGAGGCAGATGTTTCAATTTGCGGTTTAATCTAACATGTCTAAGCCTGAGCCAGTAAATTGAGTGCTAAATGAATATTGATTCATTATTTTTGTGCTCTGACAATATCTAGCTGTTTCGGGCCTCTGGATCAAGACTGTAGTGTGCAATAACACAAAGAAATGGTACCTGTTCCAAATGACTAAATGTTGCACCTTCACTTCTCATTACTGTCTAAGAATGCAATCTTTCAGTTTTTAGGAGAAATAAATAACGGATATACTGAAATCTGGAGAACTACACCTTCTGTCCTTCCTCAAGGATACCGTTTTGACTTAGACCCAGCTTACATATGGGGAAAAATGTTAACAGTATTTTTTGTAGTTACGTATACTGACTGATACTGAGGATAACAATCCAAAACGTCCTTTTAAGTTACCAATACATGACTGATTTTGAAATTATTATTGCTTAGTATGATCGCACCTCTGATAGACAGTTTGTTCTTTCTGGATCAAATTCTGCTCTTGATTACCATGGTGTTGATGAGTCATTTTCATTGCCTTTCAGGCATTTCTCTGAAAGCGGGGAATAAGGTTGGAGTTTGGCTTTATATTATCTGAAAAATAAGTAGTCCCATAGAAATGATCAAGAAGGTCCTCAAAACTGAGGTATGTGTGATGGAAACTACAACTCAAGTTCTTGGGATATAGGCGTAAACATGGAGCAATTTAATATGTGTTTTTCACTGTTAGTTCATCTAGAGAGACTTCAAAGTTCAGTCAAGAACTAAAAAAGCAGAAAAAAATAACAGCAAAATTTCCAAAATATATTTACTGTACCTATTTTTCCATTACAATAACTATATTCGTCCATTGTTTCTTCTGCACACTACATTTTAGAGCTATCGTGTTACTAATAGATTCTCTGGAAATTATATACATTGAAAGTAGAAAGATTTTTTTCAGGTGTTTCACTTTTTTTCCAGAGAAGCTAGTGATCACTGTGTGTCATGAATTGTTAATCATATACCAATTGCCTAACCCACACCCTTCTGGAGAACACTTGGTTATGAAAGACTACACTTATCAGTACCAAAAGAAAGACTCACATGGCCGTTAATGTTATTAGGACTATATGTGATATCGCAGAAGATTTTCTTTGGTACTGAACATGTGGAGCCCTCTTAATAAAAGCAGACACAGTATCATGATCTCTATCTTCTGCTTTATTGTCTCAAGCTGCAAAGAGCTAGAACTAAGTACACATGTAAATTATGTTGCGGTCCTGGTTTTGACTGGGACAGAGCTAACGTTCTTCATAGTAGCTAGTGAGAGGCTATGTTTTGAATTTGTACTGAGGAGAAGGCTGATAACATACTGATGTTTATGGTTGCTGCCAGGACAGTCAAGGACTTTGCAGCTTCTCTGCTGTGCCAGTGTCTGCAGGTGCAGGAGAAGCTGGGAGGGACCACAGTAGCTTAGGATTCAACCTTAGGTTTAGGATTGAGACACAAATTGGAAATGGTCTATTCCATATCATGCACATCATGCCCAGTATCTAGATGAGGCTCTGGCGAGAACTACTGTCTCTTGTTCTCCTGGCCGTCTCTCTCTCAGGGTCGTCTCATTCTCTCTGTTGTCTCTCAGATGCTTGAGCTCTTATCTCTGTTCTGGGACTACGATTTCAGGACCCTCCCTGTTCTGGGATCATCAGCTGGGAACAAGCTGAGCCCTGGTCATTGGGTGGTGAGCAGTTGCACTGTGTATCAGTCATTTGTGTATTTGCATATGTTACTGTTATTATCAAGATTATTTTCAATTTTATTGTAGTTTAGCTATTAGATTTTTCTTGTCTCAACCTACAAGTCTCTTTCCCCTTAACCCTTTAAATTTTCTCCCCCATCCCAGGGAAGGCGGGGGGGGGAGGTGAGTGAGCAGTTGTTGTGGTGTTTAGGTGCTAGCCAGGGTCAAAACCATAGCAGTTACCTAACATCATGCCTTTTAGGTCTCCTATAGGTTAAGGAAATGTCTGTCTGCATGTATCATGGAGACTTTTCATCTAACAGAAAGCATAGAAACCCAATAAACCTACATATTGATGTAGGCTGAGATTTAAAACATTTAAGACACCTTTGTTGAGTGATAGAGCAATTGACATTTTCAATCCAGCATTGGAAAAGGCCTACAGAACCCTTTAGCAGCAAGTAAACTATGGGAAGCACCAGGACACTGATTGAGATAGTAACTGAGTGGATCAAAGTGTGATTTTGATTGTCCTGACAGAGCCATTGAACAACAGCACACAAATGTTACGTAAAGGTCAAAATTATTTTGTAAATTAGGTCTTCAGGGATCTGTTGCCCCCTCAAATCAGGGAGCATATTTTTTTCCTCTCAAAAAAGGATCTTGCTATTTAGAAATGTGTTTATTCACTTCAAATGGTTCTATAAGATCTCTCTGCAAATGTCTTTCAGCCTATGGAGATCTGTTGACTATTGCCTAGAATAACTTTTCAGAGTACACATAGTACCAGCCCCTGCTTACTAAGTTCTCCATCTGCTCAGTCTTAACCAAAATAAAGGGTTTCTCCGTTTCAAATAAATAACCCTTCTATGCCCACTTCCGCAACCAAATCTTGCCTTTATGTATATCCCTCACAATACCCTGTCTTTTTTAATGCTGCAGTTTCTCCTGAGACTCACTCCTGAATACACATGCACACTTACACTTTCACATATGCTACTTTTCTCTCATGGAGGTGCTTAATGTCTTTGCCTTTGCTGACAATGACACTGCTCCTTTTTCCAAATTCCTCCTATGAGGTCCCTTCCAGGATCACGCTGAACATATCTCTCTCATCATCACTGCTATTTAAATCTTTATTAAAGGTCAACTCCAGCACTATTTTTCCTTGGTCTTCCCCCTTCACTCTTGTGATGTGATATTCCCACACTTGCCTGATTCAGTTTAAGTCTTGCTAAACTGTAATGTGACTCTGAGCAAGTTCAAACATGAGGTTCTGAATGTCCCTATTTAAGTCCTTGAGTGCAGAATTTTACCATGCTTCTAACTAATCCTGCTGACCTGTACAAAAACCTGATGTTTTCCTTCTTCCCTTAGACTGCCGACTCCAAAGTCAGGAACAAGGAATTTCCTTTGGAAATGCATACCTATCGCAAAGTGAATGCTGGTGAAAATAAGCAGTTGCCAAAAAGTACAGTTCTTATAGAATTGCTCAAACAGACATCTACACATAAGAGAAATTTTGCAGATATACTTGTAAACAACGACAGGTAGCTGTCTGATTCACAGTTTCCTAACTGATTGATTTAGCACTAGGGATATTTTATTATCATGTAGAATCACTAATAGTTTCACCAGAGAAAGCAGTATCAGGTTGGTTTGTTTTGTTTTTTTATGAGTATCAAAATTGTTCGACTAAGACTAGACTAAGTGCCAACTAATTTACCTATCTCAAGGCCCCTCAACTTTCTACCAGAATCTCAAAAAAAACAACAGAATTATTGGTTTTCTGCTATGCTAACACACAGATTTTTGAAACGGTAACATTAAGGGTTCAGGGGGTTTGGTTATCACAAGAAGAAATTAAACCAGGTTATTTGTATTGAGAGGTGTATTTGAATGTATTTTTCATTTTAACTCATGTTAAAAATCCTTCCTAGACAGTAAGAGATGATAAATCACAAAAGAGTTCAAAAGCAGTTAATAACTTTCTTTCCTATTTTGTAAACCAGCATAGTTGGATATCTAAGTATTTAAGTTTTCCACACCATCCATAGGACAAGTGAAGATACAGTCAAGGTGTTTTGTTCAATCAGAAACATTTCTCTGTAACAGAGCTTTCAAAATGATGAGGGCTGAATTACACAGGAAAAAAGAAATAGTGGGTGGAATAGCTCACTTGGCCCTTCACTACATTTCATCAGAAGTAAATAAGCACCTAAGGTATTTTTCATTCCTTCCACCACATACAAAATTTTGCAGTGTGGGTGATTTATCAACAACACCAAATGTCTTTCTACAGCCCAACAGTACCAGTGTAACATCAGCATTAATTCACAGCTTTGCTATGTAAGAAAGTTTTTAGGACACAGCTTAATGTCATACAAGACCTTTTCTTGAAGTTGGCATTCATTCTGTAAATTTCATCTTTTATTGAAATAATTAATACATTCCTGGTGGTTTCAGTTAGAACATGGTCCTTGCTCTTTTCTCTATGTTTTTCACACACTCAGTTTTGATCTTGTTTTTCTGTGGTGGAGAATGACTTTACCAATGTTCCTAACTTCCAGGAATGCAGCAGAGATAAAGAAGCTACCGACAAGTTAGATGAGACTTCCCTGCCTTGAGGACAGTTGAAAAATATCCTATCATTTAATAAATTTTTACCACACCATGGCAAAAGGTACTGTTCACTCTCCTCCCAGCACCTATGACACTGGGATTGAATATTGTCATTTGACATGTTGCCCCTCCTGGGGATTTCTCTTGCTGCAGAAAGGACTTCTAACTCCTCATGTGAAAACTGGTCGGTTAGTGTTAGAGGCAATTATGGCTGTGCCCCACACCTTACACTGAAGAAAATGCACTCGGGATAAAAATCTCTCAAAACCCTATTTTATGCCAAGATATTTTTAAAGATGTTTTTCCTGTCACAAGAAAGTCCTACCCACGCGTGATTTCTTTAAAGCTTAGAATTAAAGCTCTTCATCAATTTCTGACAAAATTGTCTGTTCATACAGAAATCTGTGCCAGATTTTCAGATGTAAATAAAGGATGGACTCTTAAATGCCAGTTGCCATGAAGTGGAGTGTAGTTATTCTGAAAAGATATATAGCCTATAAAGGAGCACACAGCGCCAAGGATTTTCTTGCGACTTCAATGCCCATCAACAGAAATTTGGACAAGGTAATAAATCAATCTGATGGCATCCATCAATTTAATCAGATGCCTACTTAGAAAAGCTACAAGGCTTTGAAGTCTAAAATGGCATTTGTCCACAACACTTCAGCCTGTACTCAAACGTGTAGACAGTGGTATCTTAAAAGGTTGCATTAGTGACAAAATGAAAAGTATAAAAATTAAGAAGAAAAAATAGGTCAATTTTTGTACGGTGATATTAGGAGGAAACAGGATGCTAAAATGAAGAGGAATTGGCATAGCCCAGTGGATAATGTAAATCTCTACAGGGACAAGTATACAAAAGATTATGAGTAGGCTTCAAGTGGGATTTACTGTATTCTGATAGTTCCCCTGAGTATTTTTTTAACATGTATTGCAAAGCTTTTTTGTCAACAGTCGTTCAGGGGAGCTTCGCAAATGTCAAGAATGCTTAAACATCACTGATACTTGGCAATACAAGGTAGAGAAACAATTCTGGTCTGTGAAAATAATGTAATAAAACTTTTGTCACAGTGAATATAAAGTGTATATTATAGAGCAGATACATTGTCATTCATTTCTGTTAATTAACTGTAGCACTACAAAGGCTACATAGTTTGCAGATTTTATTAAAAAAATACAAATCTCTCACAGAAATGTTCACTTTCGTCAAAATACACAATTTCTTAGGACTGAACTTATCTGAATGAAATTTTCAACAGAAACAATTTAAAGTAATTGAAATTATTTTTTTACTTGATGTAACATTAATTTTTTGTTTCAGTGTTTTCTTCCTCTTAATCTATTCCCTATTTAACTAAATTATAATTTTGATATAATCTAGATGTTCTATTGTATTGCAGATATTTTGTTTTGCAAAATACTGATAATCTGCTAAAGTACAAGAAGAAAATAAAATTTTGTAAAGCTGTAATATTCCAAACAAACAGAGCCCTGCCCTCCATTTCATATTAGCACCTGAGTACATTTATTAGAAAATTAATTTGTGAGATGAACATTCTCCCCCACCTTTTCATCTGAAGGTGTTGAAGCAATCTCACTAACCACTTCAAAGTGCAAGCAATATACAATAAGGATAGATATAGTACTATAGTGCATAAAAGCTTTTTTCAGAAGAAAATCTCCTGTTCAGAGACTATACAAAAAGACAATAAGAAAGGAGTCTGTTTTTCAAAAGTATTTTTAATCCAGAATTGGAGACAGTGATAAAGAGAGAAGATGGAAAGCAATAAAAGTGAACAGTGATACAGTATTGGTCATACGGTTAGAAAGGATTTCAGTATAATGAATCACAGACATAGAAAACTTAAAGGCTAAGCTCAAAGGCAACTACAGTTGTGGTTTCATACACAGTTTCGGAAAGCTCTTTTCAAACAATGGGCAGAGGAAGGAGGATAATACTGAAATGTTTGTCTGAAAATTAACAAAGGGATGGTAGAGTCTCTAGATGATAGGTCAGTTTCTAGTTGATAAGTCAGTCCAGAGACCAAAAAAAAGAATTGAATTGTCTTTAAAGCAAAGACAAATATTGAGATGTGGTATGGGAGATCCAAAAGACAGAACAATGCTTATGCAGTCAAATTCAGCAATGGGAAATAGTCTGCGCTGTGTTCTGAACAGATGGCACAGTGGTGTCCTTTAACCCTCAGATACAGCTGGTGAACCAGTAACAAGTAAAGGAGTGTTATTTATCTCCTGCCAGCATGGAACCAGTATCAGCAGAATTATTAATTACCTGTTTACTAGAGAAATAAAAATCCCTGCCACTACCTTTTTTCTTGGATACTGTGTCCATCCAAACTTCAAAGGTACCTAAAAATAATAAGTACAGGAGATGACAAGTAAATGTAATTAGGGAAAGCAAGGTCCACTTTCATAATGGAAAATAAGTTTGACTAAATCTTCTTAGCTTTCAAAATCCAAGCCATGTTTTACTGTAATCTTAAGAATTGTAAAATTGAAAAGGTAGAACCGCCCGGTATCAGAAAACACAAAATATCTAATAGTTACAATTTTAGCTATAGGCATAAGTAGGAGAAAGCCTAAGGACACTGCTAACACATTCTGATTTGAAGTAGCAGATGATCTGATCTTACAGTACCTTATGTCAAGAAGAAAAACTGCTAATGAATAAAAGGATGATATGTTGAGCCATGACAAGCAGATTATATATTTAGTTTATTGTTTCATCATAATCTAGTAACACAGCTACAATAGCATCACTACGTTGTCTATAATTTTGGAGGATTTCCAGTGTGTCATGCAGTTTCTGTATTTGTCAGGGATGACAGCAGAGCAGCGGAGGTAGGGAACTACTGAATTGATGATGAAAACTGCTAATTTTACCTGTGTTCAGGGAATTTAGACATCTGAATGACCTTAACAGTGATTTCTGCTCAGCTAAAACAAGGTTGTCACACACTACAGCTCCTTTTACTGTTCAACTCCTGCTTCATGTTACTCAGTGTCCATCATAACACTGATTATGACCTTGGCAAATGTAGTTCATCCAATATGCCAGAGAAAATGACACGTCCTTCAAAATGAAATTACAGCATCATGAATGATCAATCAAACATATCTCTTGCCTGACTGGACACACTCTACCTGTATAGTTTTCTCACGGTGAGTCAATTAGTTTTGAAAGGATGTGTTTACAGTACATACTGAAGCTCAGAGATTGCCAAGCTAGTGCTGTGTTACTAGTTAAATCAAGGCAGTACAGGGGTTTTTAGCCTTGCACAATGTAAATGTGGCTATTTAACTTCCAAGCTCATGCTATCTTTGCCTGAGTCAACTCAGGCTTGCTTCCACAGCACTTTCAGTTCCATGGCTCCTTTAGAGTAATGGCATCTGCAGTGCAAAGTCATAATAAAAGACATCAGACCAAAACTCAGTATGAAATGAAAGAAAAAAAATTTTTTGTGGGTGGGGAAATGAAAATTTTAATACATTTCTAACTTTCTGGGATTTTGACCTTCCCAAAGTCTCATCAGTTTTACTTGCCAAAGTAACTACAAGAGCCTCTGTCCTGAAGTCTCACACAGGAAGTAGGAAGCAGAGGGGCTTTCACCCCCTTCACCAGCTGACTATGAGAATACAGCCCGAAAGTGATGGCATCCCAGCTGAGAAATTGAAAACCCAGTCCAGTCTGGGCCCTTTCTAAAACCCAAGTTGACAGTCAAATTCTGCAGTACGGTTTTAATAAAAATGTTTTTCATTAACTTTTATTTTTAGAGAAGCTCTCTACACCAGATTTGAAGCTGGGTCTCATATAATAATCTCTGATGGGAATTTTAAAACTGTTATCCATTGAGCTGAATACTATCATATAGCTTCATACTATACAAAAAAACAATCAATCCAGCTTCAACCAGAGCTCCTCTCCACAAGTTCAGATGGGAAGAAACTCTGCCATATCCAAAGAGGTTGCACTGTAAATTGGAAACAAAACCCAAAAACCAACCAAAACAAAACAAAACAAACAAAAAAAACCACAAACAGACCTGAGGATGGAGCAAAAGAAAAAACCATTCCTCATAAAGAATGCAGGATTGTTTTTATCTATACAAATTTAAGAGTATTTTTAATTCTACTGGACTCTTTTAAGAAAAACTCCTGAACACACAAAGGAAAGAAGGAAAATTGAGAAAGCTGGTGCCAAAACACCCATTGTCTGCATAGAATAAGAGCTTTCCCCAATTCCCCTGTGTTACTGAGACCCTGTTCGCTCCCTTTCTAATGGAATAAAAGAGGAAATCTTTTGATAAAAAGGAAAACAGATTAAAAGAAAAAAAAAAAAACAGAGCCCAAGTTCCATTAAAAATTGCCGTTCCTTTCTAAAAATATCAAACCGTACTGGTTAAAATCTGTCAGAAATGGATAGTTCAACCCCCAGGACATTTTGAATTATATCAATATGCTATTGTAACCTCATCAAATTCTACCTACCTCAGGCCTTAGTAACATACAAAAGACTTCCTGAATTTTGTGAAGTCTTAAAAATCTATCAAGTTTCATTCTTTCACATGAAATGGGTAAATTAATAATTTTCCAAGTAATTATCTGTCCTGGTTTTGGCTGGGACAGAGTTAACTTTCTTCATAGTAGCTACTAAGAGGCTATGTTTTCGTTATTTGTGCTGAGAAGATGCAGAATGGTTAGGGTTGGAAGGGACCTTAAAGATCATGTGGTTCCGATCCCCCTCCCATGGACAGAGACACCTCCCACTAGACCAGGTTGTTCAAAGCCTCATCCAGCCTGGCCTTGAACACCTCCAGGGATGGGGCATCCACAATTTCTGATTCTGAAGGCTGATAACATACTGATGTTTATAGTTCACAGAATCACAGAATCACAGAATGTTAGAGATTGGAAGGGACCTCGAAAGATCATCTAGTCCAATCCCCCTGCCAGGACAGTCAAGGACTTCTCAGCATCTCTGCTGTGTCAGTGTCTGCAGGTGCAGGAGAAGCTGGGAGGGAGCACAGCCCCAATTACTAGCCTAGCCCAAATTGCTAGCCTAGGATTCAAACTTGGGTTTAGGATTAAGTCCCAAATTGGCCAATGGTATATTTCACATCATGCACGTAATATAGATGAGGCTCTGTCCAGAAGTACTCTCTCTTGCTTCAGGTCATCTCTTGCTCTCTTGGTTGGTTCTCACTTTCTTGGACACTTGGGCTCTTATGTCTGTTCCGGGATTATGGTTCTGGGACTCTCTGCTCTGGGATCATTAGCTGAGAATGGGCTAAGCCTTGGTCATTGGGTGGTGAGCAGTTGCACTGTGTATCACTCATTTGTGTATTTGTGTGTTTGTATATTTATTTGTATATTTGTATATTATAATAATTATGATCATTATTATTTTCAATTTTACTGTAGTTTAGCTATTATATTGTTCTTATCTCAACCCATGAGTCTCTTTTTTCTTTACCATTTTATTCTCTCCCCCATCCTCAGGAGGGGGTGGGTGAGCAAGCAGCTGTGTGGTGTTTGCTGCCAGGTTTAAAACATGACAGTATCACAAAAGGCTTTCAGACAGAATGACTGGAAAGAGATGGAAAGAAAAGGAAGAAGGAAGGAAAAAGAAGAAAAATATATTGGGCAAGAAATGTAAAGTAAGATAATTTTTTGTCATGTATGAATGAATAAAATGTAACAGTATATTTTCTAGAACTACAGGAAGAAATAACTGGTGAAATCTGTCTTGTTATAAGGTTTGGAAGAACAAAAAAAACCCAAAATTAGCGTACTATAACAGAGTCCTTTGTGTTATTTAGTATATCGGTCATAAATAACACAAAGACATTTTTTCCAGTGCTTCAATTTTCACTAAATCTTGCAGGATCCGTCTTTTACATATCACACCATTCTCAGATGAATAAAATTACTTCAGTGTTAGTTATTTTGAAATGCTGGTCTCTCCCACTTCAGCTCTGCTTGGTTTTTACCTGAGATGAAAGGGGAAATATGTGAAAGTCTTGAACTTCTATGAGACGAAAAGTAGTTTTCCATCCAGTTCTGTTGTAGCACACTGTGTGATGTCTCTATCACACCTGTGATAGAGAAGGTATCAAATCTCTGTTTGACTCAATAAAACCAGTTGGCTCCTCTCAACGATTCCATATGGGTAGAAGAATCTCCAACAGGTTTTAGTGGAAACCATCAGTTCTGCTTAAATAATATAACTTCAATACTTTCTGGAGGTATTTTTTTCTGTAAGAAAAAAAAAAAAAACAAACTGACAACACAGATGTGATAAAATTTTCATCAGAAACAAAATCACAGAAGACTGAAGCATAGCCTTTTTTAAAAAAGTCAAATAACCTCAGTGGGTATTCAAGAACTGACCAAACTTTTAAAACTTTAGTGACTTCAGTGAGCCTTAGTGACCAGCACTTGAAAAAAGTGCATAATCATCTATGACTGTTAGAAACTGACTGTTACAAAAAATATAAAGCAACTTTTTCCTGGAAAAGTAAGAGACAGAAATACTTCTGGAAAGTTGGAGATCATGTATCTATTCATTCCAGCCCTAGTCTACCATCGTTTATGTTGGTGGCAAAGGAAGCAAATACAGAAAGTTCTTACTTATGACATTACAGAACTGTTGTCAACAGATCAGGGAACTAGAACTCTCATCTTAGAAGGTAAAAGACCTTATCCCATGAAAATATTCCTGTTCCCATTAACACGAATTTAGTGTCTGGATTAGTGATAAAAAAACACATCAGTAAGAATGATAATATTTTTCAAAAATTTAGAAGTCAGAATTAAGGTATACAGAGAAGAATTTGTGTTTGACGAATGCCTGTCATTATATCCAAGAAAAGTGAGGGTGTGTCATAGTTTATAAAGCCATGGGGACAGTTTTTTACTAAACACTTGGTGGGCTGAGGCAGGGACAGGGAGGGTTTCACTCACCACTTAGGGTCACGGGCAAGAAACCGACAGGACTTGGGAAGAACAAGAAAACAATTGAATTTATTAACTATTTACAACAAGAAGCAAGATAATGAACGAGAGAAACCACATCTTAGAAAGGCACTTCTCCCCCACCCCTCCCTTCTTCCCAAAAACCCAAAGGCATTGTTCTGTACCTTCTCCCCTCCCAGCGGCACAGGGGGGCAGGGAATGGGGGGTGCAGTCAGTCCGCCACTCCTTCCTCCTCACAGTTTTTCCTGGCTGCCACGTGGAGTCCCTTTCTCACGTTGAGAGTCCTTCTCCAGAACTTGTGAGTCCTTTTCCAAATGGGGCCACAGTCCCCTGACAACTGTCCGGCTCCGATGTGGGCTTCTAGTTCCAACGTGGGGTCCTCCACGGATGCATCTTTCTTCACCACATGGCAGGGGAAATGCTGAGAGCGTTCTACTTAATAATTCCGACCGAGTGTCTGCCTGGCTG
>NW_010118675.1:0-4405 GCF_000699245.1 Pterocles gutturalis
GTTCTTTTCTCAACCCACAAGTCTCTTTTTCCCTTATCCTTTTAATTCTCTCCCCAACCCCAGGAGAGGGAAGGGGGCGGGTGAGTGAGTGGTTGTTGTGGTGTTTTGTTAGCCAGGGGTTCAAAACCACAACATGACTGTATGAAAACATGATAGATACCCAAAATAATGTTCTAAGAAATATGCTACTTCTACCTTCAGTGGTTTGGGAGGTATACATTGCCACACAGATGGCAGAAAGGCAGGATTTCTGCTTTGCTGGTTGTCTTCAGAACTGGAAACATTGACAGCACTGGGTCCTCAATCCCTAGCCTGGTACCCTTCCAGGAATTCAGGCAGGAATCCAGTGAGTTCTTGTCAAACTGCAGATGTACTGGATGAAGTGTTTGGGTTCAAGAAATCAACACATTCCAGTGACTTTTTTTTTTTAAATTGGAAAATTCCCACTAGCTCTACTGGTGAGCTCTACCAGCTCAAAAGGTGCAACTTCCAACGTGTCAAAATTGATAAAGTGTGCTTAGTAAGGACTTTCAAGAAACTGCCACTTTTTTTTTTTATTTTTTTTAAGCAACATCTAATCCTATTAAAACATAACACTTTTGATACAAATACATGGAAGTACAAAATCATGTTTATGTTCAGCAAGCATTTCTACAGACAAAAACTGGAGTATGCCTGAAACTAAGTTACTCTGGGGAGAGTATAGGACATATTATTTTTGGTGCTAGCACAACTATAGCACATAAACACTGGGTTATTTTACTACAGTACAAGTCAGTTTAAAAAAAGCCCCAAACACTAGGCATTCCTATCTGGGTTTGGATTCATGTTTCAGATGAATACCAGGTGATTATGATTTCTGGAATTTATTATGTGTAATTGCTACCAAAATATAGCAACAGTCCAAAAATCAAAGCTGTGTGCCATTTCTAAATTTTAACTCAGCTATGAGTTCAGCACACTTTCCCAATGATGTTATAGTTTGGCACTGGTTTTAAATAGTTCCTTTACTTCGCTTTTGTCCTATGGAAGCAACCACATAGCTCTCTTCTCATGTAAATTCAAATAGCAAGCTCTCTGTAACAGCTGGGTGTCCATGTGAATGTTGTTAATGCTGCCAATCTCAGTGCCAGGAAGTTTTCTGATCGTAGCACAGCACTGGATAAGAATTCCCTGATGGAGCTGCTCCAGGCTGCTGTGTGTGGGTCAGACCACATTAGGAGCCCCGGGAAATACTTATGTTTCCCTGGAGCTCAACAAATTGCAATATCAGCTCTCCTTTGGAACTTGTTGGGATATGTTCAGTGGAGATTTGTTAACCTTGCATTGAAGTAGCGTACCAACGCTTTCAGCTTTTGCAAACTTGTGGCTAATGGCTTCACTTTTTCAGGAAAAAAAATTAGGGGAAGCACAAAACTACAGCAAAGGCTAATCAAATCATGCTTCTACCTTGCACAGAAGCGTGGTGCTCAGACTAACCATTATATAAAACAGTATTTCTACATCTATTGATGTGTCAGTTCAGATCCTGAAAACAATAGCTGTGTCAGCATGAGTCCTGATGCTAATTGGGTATTTTAGGGTTGTGCTGATACAGTTACTGTTTTATCCTTTTTGTTTTAGTTTGGGCCAGTACTAGCTTAGACAGTACACATCACACACACAATGTGACATATGTTCCTATACAAGCAATTTTTGCTTTAGTTAGTTCAAAGGACATAACTGATTTAGAAAAATAAAACAGATAACTGTTCGCCTTTTTTCTGACACATTGTGAGAATTGGACATACTCCTGCAAGTCAGTATTTTCTTTTTTTTATTATTTTTTTTCAACTTATGCTTATGTTGGAAATGTTTAAGGGTGCTCATGAAAGGAAGAACGAAGAATTTACGTTTCTTATGTTACTTTTTGGTAAAGTCCTAGAAATTATCTCAGAAGTCCTTGGCTGTAGGGTGTACAGCAAATTTCCCCTTTGGCACATTTTTTCTCCTGAAGACCACATTGTTTTTTCTCTTTCTCTTTTGTTATACCTTTTCCCCTTTTTTACTTAAGGTTTCCTTTTTCCTTGCTTCATGTGAATTTAAAATGCAAAGTAATGTCCATGCAAATAAGCCTTTAATCACTTCTCTCCCAGATTCAATTTTTAAGAGCTGTTATTATTATCTTACTTCTTTCCCCTGCCCCATTGCTTCAAGCTCAAATCTGTGTTTCCTGTTTCTTAAACCCTCCCTATATGGAGTGTCCGGTGCTCCTCTTGCTTTGAGAAGACTGTAACAACACCCTTGCTGACATGTGGTTTACTCCACAACCAAATGGTTGGTCACTAATATAAGAGTTTCATGGTAATGCTGGCATTTACAAGTCCCATCAACAGATTTTCAAAATCATCATAGTTTCACGGACAAAGAAAATGAGAAAGGCAGGAACATTTTTATAGCCTTAGAATGAATGGCTAATGTTTAATAGCCTGACAGAGCACATATTTTTACAATCAACTTGAAATTACTGGATGTTTTTAATAGGAAATATCTGTATACGACAGTTGTCTGAAACATTCTAATGGATACAGTTGTATTTTTTCTTTCCTGCTTTCAGCATATTGAAATGAATTAAAGAGAAGTAGAGAGAGGGAGAGAGAGATATCTTATATGTGAAAAAAAAAAAAAGTGGACAATCCTGTATCAGATTATTTTTAAATATTGAAAAAGTTCTTGTGACTAATCTAATTTCTATAACAAACATTAGGACAAACTCTCTTAGAGCGAATAGTTTAACCTCCCCACTTCTTCATTTGTTATTGCCTGAGAGTGCCTTAGCTGGTTCTGTGAGGGAGCAGCCCAGTTGCTGATTCACAGGGGAAGCTTTGGCATTAGCCTCTTGGCTGCTCTTAGGACTCACACACAAGCACTGGAAGAGAACTAAAGGCTGTATTTTGCAACTGTACTTTAAGTCACACCATTCAAATCAATGGCCAAACCTTGTGAGTAGACCTCAGGGTAATGGGGGAGGATTGCAGGGGCAACACTGAGCTCGGGTGTTCCAGTACGAAAAGTGTGACATTGAAGAGTAAGTCACTCATATTTTTCCTTGATTTCATCTCAAACCTTCTGGAGAGTTGAAAGAAAATAGAAATTCATTTAAAACAATTTTATTTTCGTCTGTGTTACAATTTTCAATTATTGACAATGGCTCCAAAAACTACACCGTTTTCATGTCCTGCAGAAATATATTTATTTATCTAACTTTTATTTACCTTATTTACTTTATTACTGGAATAAGCTGTTCTTGCTCAAAGTGGTGGTAATTTCTCCTCTACGGGGAAAAAAAAATCAACATTTGGTATTTCAGACTGAGTTTGTACATGATTTCTACCACTATTTTGAAAGCAGTATGAAAAAAGCTTACTTTAGAAATTCCAGTCAGCAGACACAAAAAAAAAAAAAAAAAAAAAAATCAAACCAAAACAGAAAAAAATTATTTGTGCACAATTACTAGGTATTATGAATTCAGGGTGCATCTTACAGCATAAATCTACGCTGTGATAGGGAGATCCTATGTAATTCCAGGCTGGCTGGTATAACTATCCAACACAGGTCAACGTCATTCAGAGACTAGCTTGTGCCTGTGAGTCAGAATAGCTGATTAAGCCTAGCCTGTATGCTTGGGTTAATTAGGCCAAATTAGAGCTAATTAGTGAGCTTGGTCTGGTGGAACAGTATCCTGATGCAGCTTTCTTGTTTCTGGTTCTGAACCTGGTTTTCTCTGAGCTGGCTCAGAGCTCTCTGCTGAGCTGTGTGGTGTGGGCTTGCTCTAAATAACTCGCTCCGGGTTCGGCTGAGTACACTTCAGAGCCAGGAATAGAACTGCGATCAGTTGACTTCATGACCTGCCTGAAACCATGCTATTGTTGGTTTTCTCAGAGTTCTTGATTTTATTTTTAAAAAACCTTCACTTTTACAGCTGAGCAGCTTGAGGCATAAAGAGGTCAGTCAATGGCACCACTGGGAGTAGCACCTGGTATCCTTTTGAGAGCCTATTCCCAGCTCTTTGGCTCTAAGCAGTAGAACATGTAGCCTCCTTTAGACTTATTCCAGAAATGATCTATAAATACAACAGCATCAGGTTTGTTTTGAGCCCACACATAAGGAGTTTATTTGAGGGCACCCTCAGGCAGCCTTTTCAGTTTTAAAATAAATTTTGAAGCAGCTCTGCTGCAGCTGAGACTTTTTAGGTATTCTTCAGGTTATTACAGTGAGTAATGTGTAATATTAGTCACCATTTAAGGCTCCAGAATGGGGCAGTTGCACAGATCTGTAGGATAACAAGGTGACATTCTTCCCCAGATGTATTTATGCATTCTGCCAATTTCTTTTTTTTTTTTTTTTTTTTTTTTTTTTTTCCTCT
>NW_010118675.1:4436-29758 GCF_000699245.1 Pterocles gutturalis
CTCCCTGCATCCTGTCAGGAAAGGAACAGCCAATAGAAAGCAAGGAAGGTTAGTGGGAGCTCCATTACAAGCAGTGCCTGTTGATGCTTGCTGTTAAATGAAGTGTGAAGCAGGTTGTTAATGGACTTTTTTTTTTTCTCCTGAAGGATTAGCTTTTCACCTTTGTGATAAAAGAATAATTTACATACACATCAGTGTTGAGATCCAGAAATACATAGCTCTATCTATTCTGTTTCTGATTTCAATTAGATGAGTGATTCTGAGATTTATTTACAAGTTAAGGGTTAGCAGGCTGTGTAGCAAATAAGCTTTCATAACTGATTTCATTTTTCACTGGCTCCAGGGTAGCTGATGGCTAAAGCCTTATGTTTATCTACATTAACTGAAGCACTGGCTAAGTAATCCTTTCCCTGGTGCACTCAAGAAACACGTGGCCATGTTCATCTTAAAAAGTAATAGGAATGAAACTACATAATAGCCAAACATATTGTGCATTAAGTAGCAGGTAAATTCTTAACTTGTGGTGTCTGCATTGTGGATGAGGCGTTGCAATACTATCTCTGAGTAGAAATTCATTCAGTTTGAGAATATTTTTGAATTTAGGCCTATGTATAAATCATCTAAAAAGAGATACAGTTACCTATTTTAATACTTTGCCAAAGAGAGATGGACTATGACCCTATGGCCTTTAAACTCTGTATTTTATACTGAAGTTCTGCTACTGGATATCCCAGAACACTGAAAGAGTCAGCACACAATCTAGTGACTCAAATGAATCTGACTGGGAGATAACAAATATAGCATGCATAATTAGTAAAAGGAAGAAGGAAATAGTTTGGACAGTTATAGAACAATTCATTCAACCTCAGTTTTACTCCGGCTTATAAAAAAAATTGAGGGAAAGAATAGTGAAAGATGTCGAGTTCTGTTGAAAACAGAGCAAATATTGAATGAGAATGTTATAGGTAGATTGTGCTAACCTAGCCAGGTATTGTTCATTTATAAAAGAGCTATTACTTTTAGATAAGGGAAACAGTAGATTTAGTCTACCTCTAATTCAGTAAATTGTGTGCTATGGTACCACCTGACAAAAGGGATTAGTACTAAGATTGGAAAGTAAGCCTGAGACTGCTTGAAAAGAACATGACACCAAATCATCAGAAAAAATACTGAGGAAAGTTATGACTGAAGTTGCTCAGGGATCAGACTTAGAACCATTATTACTTAATACTTTAGTTGATTTTCTTTTTGTGCTGAAGTCATTAATGTTCTTTAAATATTGGTAATAATTGCAAAATTGGTATTAATCATCAAATCAGAGCTGGGCTGGTATATTTTGCAGGAAGAAGTAGATTAGTGGCACAAGAGAATTGAGGTAACAGAAATGGAATAAAATATTAAAATATAGAAAGGAGTCTAACTAAAAGGAATTTCTGTTCAGGGGTGATCAATGGACTAGAGGGCACATCACAGTAGCAAATAAAAAAAAATCTTGGCTTAGACTCACAGAATGAAGGCTGAGAAGAGAAGATTTCGGTCTGCAAATGGAACAGAGGGGAATAAACCGCAGGGAGGGAGAAGAGCTAACTAATCTGAAGGACATTGTTGGCACAAAAACAAAGGGTAGTTATAAAATTTAAATTAGAAATTAGGGGAGGTATCAGAGGAGCAAGGAATGTCCTTCTAATAAAAGTAATGGAATCATTTAATTTTAATGTAGAATCTACTTAGTTTATAAAAAAAGATTATATGATATGATTGTCTGCAATAGCAGACAGCTAGACTACATGAGCCAGGGGGGCCTCTGAGAGTGTTGTGCCCAGCCTCCTCTTCACCAAGTACAGAGATTTCTTTCTAGAAATTCGCACAGGGGAGAACACAATGATCAACCATCAACATGCAATGATCAACCTTCACCAGACTTAACTTGTTTATAAAAAGAAAGTACAGAACTTTTTTAATTTGGTGGTGAATTTCATGTTCATGGACTTCCCTAGAGGCAGAACATTACCTGGAAATAAGTGGGGGAAAAAAGAAAAAAAAAAAAAAAAAGAAAAAAAAAAAAAAGAAAAGGATCTGAATTTGAATTTGATGCAAAAAACTTCATGAAGTTAGTCAGTTGTGGGCATTAATGTTTGAGAATAGACACAAATTATATCAGAGGACAAATAAAAGTGTAAATCAGTCTTGGAACTTGTATAATAATTTTTTTCTATTCAAAAAACCCCTCACCTTATCTAGGACTATGTCTGCTTATCCTTCATCCTTTTTCTCTCCCTCCTCCTTTTTCAAAGAAGTTGTCTCTGATCTTCTATGGATAGCCTGAGGACATTAAAAATGGTTTGTTTTTTTTTAATTATTTGTGCATGGAAAAGTCAGCACAAATAGAAAATCACAAAAATCTTTGTGATTTTATTTGTCTTTGTCTAAGCAGTGCCTGGACTGTTTATTGGTGTAACAGATTGTTCGCTTTTTAATAAGATAGAAGGCAATAAACTTTTTTCCTTGGATGAACCAGTTCTTTTCTGTAGAAATTGGAGATACTGTTCTGCTTCAAACTGGCATAAAAATCTGAACTAGTATCTGTAATTGCTGCTGAACATCTATTCTGTGGCCAAACAAGGATTTTGTTTTTCAATGTTGTCAGTCTGATACTTTCTGCAAATCATACATTGACATTGATACATTAAAGGTTCAATCATTTATTTCCTCTATTAATTGTAAAAATGTCAAGTCTTTGTCCTCCATTTGATTCAGTGTTTAAAAAAGAAAAGAAACAGAGTGTTGATCTGCCAATGAGTGCACATGAACTGAACATTGGGCCCTCTCTTCATCTTGATGAGCTGGCAAAATAAATAAATAAATCAGAGCTATGCTACTACGCAAACACTGGTAAATGCAAGGCATTTAAAATTTTTTTTTATCTTCACCCTGCTCCTTTTCCTTCCATTCCTAATCCCATTCCTGTAGTTTTGAGTGATGTTTATATGATCGTCGTTACTTATTTTTCCTAATATGTTTATTGAAAGTAACATCCCAGATGATGCAAATTTTCCAAAACTTTCTATATTTTATTATAAACATACTAAAACTATCTGTGTATTTACAAATGTTTTAAGATATACATACATAAGAGTCACAACTGAAAACAATTTAAGGGTTTAAAAATGCTTCAAGTTTTTCAGAAATCTTAGCTTTGGAATCCCAAAGTATTCATTCATCTTCTCTCCTTCCCCCAGGACATAAATGAGAAATTATGGAGGACAAAAATCTGAGACTATTGTTGTCATGCAGAGCCACCTCCCAATTAACAACACAAACTGGGTTATGTATTTCATTTTTCAGGGGCTCTATGTCAGTATCTTCAAAGGAAAAACCTGTATGAAAACCTCATTTTTCTGCCTAGTTTTTTTCCTACTTGTACTACATTTTCACTGTTCTGTACAGTAATTTTTACAGAAAAGAACATTCTGATCACAAAGGTTTCACTGTGAGTGACAGATGTGGGCATTACCTGCAAAGGGTGTTAACATTGTATTTGAAAGGCTATGAATTAAAAATACAAAGATCAGCTTTCTGATGTTCTGTTACTGCAGCTTCTAGCTGGAGGATTACAAAACCAAAAAGTTTTATTTTTATCATGAGATATGAATAGGAAGAAAAAAATCTTAAATTATTTTGCAAGTCTTGATTTATGACAAATCCTTTGAAATGAAAGCTTTTTTTTTTTTTAAAGATCATACTGCTCTTTTTCATGTGTGTTCTCAGTACCTTTGCAAAGCAATTTCTGAAGCAAGCAGCCTCCAAGAAGGCTCAGTCCTAACACTGGATTAAGATGTACATTCTGAGCTGTGCAAGTGAACTCCAACTCCTCTCTGCAGATAAAAACACTTGTCAAACAGCTGAGAATTTTCCGTGTTAATTTCTACTAACCTTTTAGAATACATAATTTAACTATTCTCTATTATACAAGTTCACTGTATGCGTTTCTTATTGATCTTATTGAAATATAAAAAATATACTACATGGTGTATGAGAGGTGATTCAGTTCTGGTGATATACAACCAATAGTGTAATTGAAATGTGTTTGATAAATGAATGCATCATCTTGTGAAATGAATACGTTATGTTTTATGGGACTTTTTGAGTACATATGCTTGTAAAAAAAAAGTGAATGCAAAAATAAACAAACTTAAGTTACAGAGGAAACGCTCACCTCAAGTCGTGCAGTGACACTCATGTTCTGTACTATTCAGCCAAGTAGTTATACAGGCAGAAACTTTGCCCTTATAGAAGCTGGGAATACTCATGGATCCAATAAAGATTAAGACTCTGGCCAGAGTGTTTTTTGCTGGAATGTGAGAAGATTCAACAGCTCTAGGAAAGGATTTGGAACAATGCTTAAAAGCACTTAACAATCTAGATAGCACTATATATGAAAGTAGTAAAAGTACTGACATAATAGAGACGCGATACCTAAATACTGAGAATTCTCTGTTCAAGGACACTTGAGAATGCTGTGTGCTGATTTCGTAATAAACGATGATATAACGTGAGAGAATGCTGTTTCCAAACTGTGTATTAATGAAGCTGTTTAAGCTGATCAACTTAATATTAAAACCAAATAAGCATATAGGGTGGAAAAAAAGCACCTAGTAAAAGCTGAGGGTTTGTTGTTGTTACACAACAGATATCTGACCTGGGGTTGATTTCTAGACTGTGAAACTCTGGAAAAAATAAATAATATGACCATTTTGGACAGAATGGTCAGTGGGTATTTGGTCTTCCCTGTTTTTCTGTTAGTACCCTAGCTATTTTACGATGCTTTTTCTTTGCTGCAGAGATCTCAGAAAATGTAAATGAATGGATACAGTTAGCTGAGGAATCCTCTAAGAAAGACAAGGCTAGAACCTCATTCTTGTTTCAGTTAAGGATAGTGATAAAATTTGCCCCACTTTAACAGCGTAGAAACGGTGTATGATTGCCTCTGTCAGGCTTTGCAAGATTTTCACCCAAAGCAATGGGAGTAAGGAAATAGAAGTAATTAGCAGATTTGATTTAAGTCAAAAAATGGGGCTCACCCATTGTAACCTGGGAAGGTGGTATACTGGCCACAATTAGCCATCCTATTGTAGTTTACACCTGCGGAAGACTGGTCCTTCAGCACAGTTGCTAGTAACATATCCAAATAAAAAACCACTTTGCAGCAGCAGGATCAGGAGACAGAGAGAGGAACTTGCAAGGTTAATTCTGACCATAACTCTCTCTGCAATATTGCATGGAAAGTAATATTTGCCCGGACAAGCTTGTTTACTTCGCAAAGGTTAAGATGATTTTCACACAGGGAAAGATTACTAAGAAATGTTTCTTCAGGCCTACAAAGATTTACAAATATAGTAAAGGGAGCTTCCATGTGCTTTCCATTACTCTAATTCTTCATGTTTTGATTAAGTCAATAATGTCTCATAAATGATTGGTTAAGAATTTAGAGCTTGATTTTGTGATTATTTAGTCATATGTATGCATGTTTAAAATGCAAATGCAATTGCACGCCCAATTTGTACACGTAGGCAATTAACTTAGCAGATAGACAGGATAATTATATCTGCAAATGTGCATAATTCACTGTGTCTGTGTATACAGTTATCTGATTTGTTCATGTAACTGAAATAATTGCATGTGACTATACTTCTACGTCTAAATTATCTGAAAAATTTAGCCTTATGTATTTTTTGTGACCTTTAATTTTGTTATCTAATTTTAAAAAGCATTGTTGAAAACAATTAATATGTGATAAAAATATCTTACCTTATTAAATAATAATCCTTTACATATGATAATATTTTTCATATTCCAAATTTAAAACTTAACTTGAGACCCTTGTTGAAATGTTAGGTATAAACAACGGCAGACTTTGCTTGTTTTTTCAACTGGACAGCAATTTACTGTCCTGGGCAGATGTTTGCTATGGCATACCCATGCAATGTTCTATTCTAAACATAATTGATGAAAATAATCTGAATTTCTTAAGCTTTGTTTCCCTACCAAAGAAACTGCAATTAAAATTTTTGCCAATGTCTTTCTTATTGATTTTACTTGCATCTGAGTTCAAATGTGAGGAATAAAACACAAACAATTTTCAATTAATTTGTAGTAGCATGACAAGTTAAGTGGAAGCTCTTTGGGTCATTTTTTTTTTTTCCCTCTGTGTGTCTTGTTATGATTGTAAATAAGAATCTGTTAAAATTTTATTCTGGTAGAGAAGAAATTTGAAATCATATCCACAAGGCTGATTTTTGCTTTGCATATTTGCAGAGACAACAAATGCATTCTCAGTATATTATCTTTTGCTAAAATTTTTATAGTTTCTCTAGGTGCTCTTCTCCTTTTAGCTAAACCTGAGGTACACCTTAAACACTGCAAACTCATTCAAGTATAAACTGGTTCAAGTGTATTACTCTGTACAACCTTGTATGTATTTTAGATTGTTTAGAAAGTGTGGCTAAAGGATTACTAGATATTTTACTAAATAGTTAATCCATTGTTTTGCAGTCAAGTTGTAGATGGCTTAGAATCATTTGCAGGCCATTGTTCACAAATGTATTATTCATTAATAATTGTTCTAATTTCTTTTTAGAAAGTTCTCAATACTGAGTATGAGAAAGGAGTTGATAAACAGGTGCTGACACATTTAGTTTAAATTCTTACCACACTCTCTCCTTGTTTTTATATTATTGGCAATATAAAGCACTGGGCACAAATAGAAATAACTTTATAGAGAATGGCTTTTTTTATGAAGCCTCAGAACAAACATCCTTAGTGTGGGAAAAACCTAAAGTGTGCAGAAAACTAAAGCTAAACATAGAGAAAAAAAACTGCATTTTTTCTGTTGGTATATTAACATATGGGAGAAAATAATTTGTAGTTCTTTTAAGAGTCTAATTTCATGTGTCATGCAGAAGACAAAAATTTACTAGCAAGCAGAGACAGATGAAAATATATTGGTGGACTGTGACTATGCATATTTGCTGGTATTTTTCTGTTCATTCATTCCACTGAACACTAGAAGGGCAGTACAGAAATTCCTTGCATTCCACATCCTGGATGAAGTCCATGAAGTATTTAAGTCATATTAAAGCAGCTATTGTTAAATCTTTCCTTTATTGTCCTATTTAAAGCCAGAAATTTAGACTATTAAGGAAGTTATCCAAAACATTTCTCAAATTATTAGCATTCTTCTGTTGCACAAAACTTTACCCACAGACAAAGAAATACGAATTATATTATCATATCAATTAAGCATTTGAACTTCTTAGCAGATTGATGTTAGAGGAAAAATTAAAGAGACACTTGAAATAGTTTGTGCTTGCATATTTCAACTGGTAAAAAAAATCTTTAGCGACATCTATTCTAACTGGTGGTCAATAGAAGTTTCATTGCAGTTTTCTTCAAGATCCAGATTCAGTTCACAAGTTTTAATTTGGTTGCTATTCAGCTCCCATTCTCGTTTTATGTACATAAAGTTTTATGCCTGTTTGGCAAAGACAAGTATGTGCATGAAACCTTGACTAATTTCCTACGTAAAGGTGCAAGTTCGAAGGAAACAAACTCAGTGTCTGCACCCACAGCTACAATATTCATGATGCAATTAAGAAATCTAGTTTGTAGCATCACCTCAGACTAGTTTGAAATATCTCCAAGGAAGGCATATGTTTGATTTCAGTGTGTACATGCAACTGAGATTCTGAAGGGCTACATAATTTTACACACCCATAGGATTAAGGTGGGTCTGGCTAATAAACCAGTTCATGAACTATCAGTATTTATCTAAACATCTACAAAAAAAAACCAAAGCAAAAACCCCAAACCTGAATGGACAGTGCAAATGGCTCTAATCTGAGTAAAATCTACTCTCCATGTATATCCACACACATTTTACTTTGCAAATAACTTTTTCTGTTTTCATCTTTGCCACTAACCCTCCAGAATTCAAAAAGTAGCTGCTATTTCAGTAAGTATGCAATCTGTGCAGTCTGTTTTCAAGTATTTTAAAAATTCCAAATGTCCATAAAAATGACTGAAGTTACAAGATAACAAATCGGCTGCAAATTTTTCAAAACAAAATGGAAAACATAAAAGAAATTAAATAACGTCCCTAGTTGTTCTTCAGCTCGAGACTTGATGCCTCTGTGAAAGATACATGTTGGGTTGAACAGAAATTGTTTAAAACTGTACAAGAGTAAGGAGCTGTAATTCAAAGATGTGTGCTATGCAAGACATTTAATGGGGCCTCTTGGCCTTGAAAATATGAATCCATGAGTATAAATCTCTGAAACATTAAATATTCTCAAGGTTTTGTCAAAGTAAAATATTTTGTCACTTACGCACAATGTCAGCTGCAGCATTTTTCTAGAATATAATTCTCAAGGAGATACCACTTTGTTTGTGGAAAGAAGTTACTGTTTTAGCTGGTTAATGAAGCATTGTGTTTATAAGTGCTTCTCTTTGAGCAAGCTGTCAATCTACTTTGCTTAAGGGGTTATAAAAACATTTATCCAGTGTGTGAATTCATGCTTCCAGGTATTTTCAAAATCTTTTTTCCTCATCACTATCTATGAGAAAAAAAAGGGAGGGAAGGGAGGGCCTTGGGGACATTGCAGACACTCAGTGGTATGCTTGTTTGAAGTGTGAATGGACCTTGGCACATCCTGGCTATTCTTGTGTATCCATTTGCCTTTTTGACAGTGTGGGTAAGCAAGAATGCCAGAAATCTTTTCTGTCAATGTGCATTACTCAGGCAGCCTGAATTCATATTGGAACAATGTGGAGAGGTGTAACTAGATTTTGGAAAGAGTTCAGGCTTAGATTGCAGCTTGAACTAAACAATACACTCCCCCAAAAAGGGATGTAGCTAGCTGGGACAGAGTACAATACAATAACAATACATAAATTCAAGATATATGCAGTCTCCAATCTAATGCCATAAGGGTTAGGAGGTCTAAGAACACAGCAGTAAGATTTTACTGTAGTACCTGCCCAAAATTTCTTGTACTTTGTGCCAGCATTTGTATTGCTAGACATGTGGTCCTCTAGTTGAGCCCTCTTGACTGAGATCTTTCCTTGGCTTGTGGATTCTGCCTTAGGAGGTGTCAGTTATCTTCTTTTGTGCCTCTGAATCCTATCTCAAATCTTGTATTTCTCTCTGCAGTGATAGGATTTCATCTGGATTGGTGGGTGGCATCAAATCCTGCAGTTCAAGAGGCAAGCAGTGCCACCTCCACCTGCTCCTCCTCCAACGTCTGTCAGAGAGAAGGAAGCTCATCATCCCTTTTGGACATACATGTTCAGAAATGGCAGTCAAATGGAATGCCCGGACTTGTATGTACACAAAAGTCCAGGGGAAGGGCAGAATTTCACTGTTCATACTCTTTTTTTTTTTTTTTTTTTGACCAACTACTCTGCTCTTTGTGCTGACTGTTGCGGTCCTGTTGCCAGCTCACGTCACACTCCAGCCTTCACAATGTGTGTTATACAGCCTCTGTGGCATGAATTCCAGGACCAGAGTCATGAACCCAAATCCAAACATGGCAATACCCAAGGCCTTGACATGGCAATACCCAAGGCCTTGAGTCATTTTGTGGCCCAAAGTCTTTATGAGGTTAATTTGAGCACTGCTTTACTAGTGTTTTAATGACAGTCAGTTTCTAGAGCACAAGTGTTAAAGACCTCAGCTTACAATATAGCTGTTTTAAAATACACACTTGTGTATTTCTGCCACTTAGAGTGCAGAGACACACACATTGTTTTATAGAAATGCTATCTTTTTTGGAAAATCATAATCATCAGAAAAGATATTAATATTGTGGAGGGACAAAGTAGAGATAAATATATACGTGTGCAAAATTCCCCCCACTAAGACAAGAAGAGTCTCCTCTAGAAAACTGCATGAGAAAATCATGCCAATGTTCAAAAGTATGAAGTTTTATTGAAGACAAAAGTAGGTTATGATTTCATCACTGTTCAGAATAGTATGCAAAAGTCTTCTAAATCAGAGTAAATAGTGAAAATAAAAGCCTGAAAATGGACCAGTGCCTTTCTTTTATCTACCAACAACCTCTGATCTCCAGTACAGGAGGCTGCAGATGTTTCTTCTTTGTGAGGAATGATTTAAGACCTGTACCTTGTTAAGAATAACACTGAAAACAATGTTAGGAATAACAGTTCAGTTACCAGTGGACAACAGATTTTCTTGTGGTCGGGTGAAGGCATGTAAAAGCCCCCAGGAGCTGAAAGCAGGCACTTGCACAGTTTAAAGCAAAAAGGAGACACTGGATAATGTATTTTACCTCAATATGACAGATAGAGAGATTCCACCCAGAAGGGCATGCTCTAGGCTGAATCAGGAGTGTTGTTGAACAATATCTTGTTTTTTTGAGTAAAACTTTTCATCCAGAGACATCAATAGTTACTGAATGCACCTTTTCCCTTTATAGTTTCCTCCATTGACTTATAACTGCCAATGTTAGAAGAGTGCTTGTAATTTCTCATTTGAGTTTGTCTGGTTTCAGTTTTTTGCCCCTGGTTTAGACACTCTTCAGTGTATTTCTCCACAAGAATTTTTTATACAATACATTCAAATCCCGTTTCCATCTGTTTTTTTATAAAGCAAACAGATGGATTTGTTACAGTCTCTCACATTGAGGCATTTCCTTCCACCTTTAAATATTTTTATGGCTTCTTTTCTGGATTATTTGTCAATGTCATTTTTAAAAAATAGCAATAAGAAAATGTCATGCCGTGTTTCAGCACTAGCCTCAAGTGACTATACAGTCTTTTCTGCCATCATGGAAGAATGTTATGCAAATCACTGAGAATGCATGTCAAATTGCTCATCCAGCACTACCCAGCTGAATTGCAGCTTTCCAGGATATAGTCCTTCATTCTGTAAGTATAGTCTGCCTCTTTCCAGATTTTTCACTTTGTGTTTAGTGCTGTTTAAATGCATTTTGTGAATTCACCAAGCGATACAGAAATGCTTTATGTGTGTGTCTTGGTCCAGTAATTATCTGTGTTCCTTCTGAATGATTTCCAAAATATGTTAGAATCAACACTGTTTAATTCTTGATCAAGGTCAGAAGAGCTGAATAACACAGGATATTGATCATCATTAAAATGGAATCTCATACTGACATCTACCTATAACCAGTTCATAACCTGTTCAACGTGCACCTTGCTTATATAATATAGAACTCTTTAGAAAAGAAAAAGTGTTATGCAGTATGAAGTTAAATCTCAGTGTTCCTGAGAGCTTATGTTACGCAATTCAGAGGCAGATGGAAATAAAAAACTGAATGAAAAAGATCTTTGTCAGGCACTTTGCCTCAAAATGAACAGCTGAGAAATCATGCTGGTTTGACAAGACATACTTTCCAAATAACCATTCTGACTGGCCTTAAGTAAATCCTTATCTTTCAAGGATTTCTTAGTTGATTCCTATACCATCTTTACCATTACTCCTTCAGAACATAATAAAATACCTTAAATTGGGATTATGTACCTTAAATTAGGATTAAGTCCTTATTTCCTTTCTGGACTGCATGGTAGACTTTTTGATCCTCATCAGTCATAACGAAACATGGGATGACTGACACTTTCAGTCATACACTGCTGATTTGAAATGTAAGTTTTTAAAAGAAACACTGGAAAAAAAATAAGATTTATATTAAATTACTTATCTTCCTTGTAAGAAAAGCTCTTCAATGTATTTGTTAACTTTTTAAGATTAGGGGGTTTTTGTTGTTTTGCAGATTTTTACCAAATGTTTGCTTTGGGCACTGCAAATCTGATTCCTATTGACTATAATGGCCAAAAATGTATTATTGTTGGAGATACAGAATCATTAATGTGGTTACTGTATTGGTTTCATATGGTAAAATACCATATGCTGCTCTCCTCAAGGTGTAGCTTCACAATATGTCAGCTTTGCTGACAGTGACGGTTTAAAGCATTCCCAACCTCTTCATCCCCTCAGCTGTGCTAACACAAGCTTTCATGAGGTTGGACTCTAAACAGTGGGCCAGTGCAGCAATGCAGGTCAAAAAAACCACAAAGGAAAAGAAAACCCCTTATTTTCAAGCCAGGTGAGTTCACTGATCTTGGTGACAGTGCAACCCCACAAAGAGTTGTGCCAGCTCAGCTGTGCCTGGAGGTGGTCTGAGGGCACACACACCAGCAGCTGGGACAGGGATGCACTCCGGGAACTCCTTGATCTTCCAATCTGGGTACTACGAAACTGGCAATGTTAAAGCAGTGTAAGTTATCAGCCAGCAACATGGTAAATACCAGCTGCACGCATTTCAGAGCAGGATTTCCCTAACTTTTGGGAGGGGAATTTGTGTTTAAATTACTATTGTAGGTGAGCTGCCATGCCTGCATGCAAAATGTAGAGATTTGTGTTCAGCTGTAACACAGGAAAACAGCAGCATGAGTCTTTCTATTCATCTATGTTATTTAAATCATTCTGGTCTTATAAAGCATCTCAGGGAACCTCCTCAGACATTCTTCTAAGTTAGCAGTGTTACGCAGTGTAAATTTTAAGTGCAGTATGAATTTGGCAGCATTGAATAAATGTAGCTTAAAATGAATATATAAAGAACTCAAAGTCTTTCTAAATTTCTATGTAACTGTAAAAGCAAAAGTCCTTAGTTTAACTAAAGTAGTTTTTTATGTTTGTTTAAAACTACCCCAAAATATTTTTTGTGTATAGACCAGCGTACATTTATCACAGAATACATTTCTGCCCTTTTTCTGTCTGTTTTTGCTGGTCTCTAAGAAGATGATATAGGTTTCAAAATGTAAAAAGCCAGAATCAGAATCTGTATTGGATCATATCCAAGCTATCCATCCCTATTTCAAAGCATCCATTTTTATTTTTTAATGTATTTTCCAATAAGGCAGCTTTTAAATTCTTTTTCAGATTTCAACAACGTAAAATCTTTGTCCAAAAGTTGCTGTACTAATTCCACCTAATCAGATTATCTGCTAATGCACATTTAACATGTATGTCTGGTAAGATAGGTTTTTATTCCCTCCTATCACATAACCAAAGAGAAAAAGGATTCATCTAGTAGGCGTCTTAAGAAGCCACTTTGTAGCCACCAGTTTACAATACTCCAGTTGCCTATTGAATTGTTATGTCAGATTTTTTTTTCACTTGCTCAAAACACTTATATGTGAGTTAGCACAAATATACATTTTCCTTTATTTTGCCAGGCTTCATCACATAATTCTTCAGAGTGATGTTAACTTCAGTGTCAGAATGATTTATTATAACTTGTCTTCTGCCCCTCTGTCTTGATTTTCATATATTACTATTATGGTGCCCTTTTCCATAATGAAATAGCTTTGTCTCACTTCAGTGACAAATTCAGCCATCTAACCTTCTTTCAATTATGCTGTAAATATTAAAAATAAAATTGGAGGTGTGAAACAATTTTTTAAACCATTCATATTACATTTGTGTACAAAATAGAGCCACTTCAGTGATAACTGGCAGGCATACGTGTAACATCATGCAAACTTGAGCAATATGTTTTTTTCACTTCATTATGTATTTGTTTTTTTCTTCAGTTGAGGTAATTTAATGTCCATTTTCCCCCTGTTGTTTGCCAGCCTGTTTGCTTGTGTGGAACTATAAATACCATCTCAGCATATTGCCATAGCAATTGTTTTATTTTCATGCATGTAATAGAAGTATGATGAGATTATAAAACTGCCACATAAACACTGTTTGAAGGACAAATGCCTGATATGTATGATAGGAAATAAGTAAGGATTCATACTTCCTGCATTTTCTATGTTGTTTTATTACACTACTGATCCTGTTGTCGCTAATAACTTCATTAAAATGCTGTCCAGAAGAAGAAACAAAAAACAGGCTGAATTTCATAGTGGGCCCTAATGAAACATATAATGGCTTAGTTTCTATCCCCACCCCTCTTCAAACCTCTTGCTGAGAGTATGGGATCTGCAGGTTCAAACATGCAGCATATAAACAACTGAATTCTTCTACAGAAGTAGCTAGGCAGGGTGGTTGCTGTTTAAAGGTCTGATTGATGCTGTGATAACTTATGTATGTGACAGTTCCATTGACTTCAAGACCACTTGAAGTCAATGGGAATACACACAGTGTGTAAAGACAAAACACAAATTCTTGATCCCTCACAAAATAGTTTAACATGAAGAAAGGACTGCACTGCCAAATGGAAAACACAACACTAAAATGCTAGTGTCCTGAAGAGAGAGTACGTGAAACCAGAAACTATTCACTCAGTGCAGCTGATCATTATTTTAATAACTTTTACAGGTGAAAAAAATCTCAGGCAATGGTCAGTATGGAAATCCTCAGCAAAATGTGCATATGTATCATGTGAAATATGTGAATAAATTTATTTCTGCACTTCTGTGTATTTTCCCATTAGATGCTTGTAGGAAGATCGCTATGCTCTTCCTAGGCAGAGTGAGTCATTGGGGTAATTTGTACTATAGACCTAGGCAAGGTTTACATCCACCAAGAGAAACACAGTGCTGTGTAGTGTCACTGCACCGGAACTGTATTTAATCGGGCATCAGTATATTTTGAGACAGTAGTACAGACAAAAACTTAGCAAGACTACTGCAAAATCTGAATGTGGAGACACTGCGCTTGCTCAAGGAGGGTGATAACAGTGAAGCTAAATCCAGAAGTTCACTAACATGGGCCACTTCAGCATGAAGTTTTGTCTTCTTGGTGGTGCTGTGGGATTGGAAAAGGGATATAAAGGTTTTGTAGTTCACATGATGATAAACACTTTCTTGGACTTTAACATCAGAAGAGACCATTTTTTCATCTAGTCATGCTGCCTGTAAGAGACAATAACACTTCCTCTGGATCTGCTTTCAAGACTAGTAGTTGTGGATTATTTAATGAACACCTTATGGAATCGCAAGTTATCTTGATTTTTAAAATTCTAGTAGAGAAATATGCACCACATCTACAGGTGAATTCTTCATAGCAAATATTTGTATCTTCTTTCTGTTGATTGCATCTTGCTTAAGCTTCCCTCCACTGGATCTTGTAACATCCATTGCTGTTCAGTCCTTTGACCAGTGGCCTTCCACCGCACTTCCATGCCAGGCTGTTATAACTCACATTTTTGTGTTTCTACTTTTTCCTTCCACTTGATCTGCCTCAACTATTTTTGTTTTTGTGAAAGCTCGGCTTTTCAAGGGGTAAGTAATGGACTATGAATCAGGATTTTAGTCTGCTCAAGTTGTGGTCAGTGTTGCTCATTTAAACAGTGTGCTTCAGTTTTTCAGGATTCAGCTTTCACAATGAGTTTCATACGGAAGTAACAATATCCCTTGTAGAAATTTTAGGAATGGTCAAGGTAGCAATGTTTCAGGTAGCAAATCTGGTGTATTTCTCTGAGAGCAGAGTCCTTTGAAACAATGTGTGTATATATATTTTTTTCCTTTTTACATGTACTTCATATAAATGTACACAGGCATGGTCATTACATGTTGTCTCATGTAAATGGACAGGTGAAAGGAAGCACTAAATCTGAGACCATTTAGTGTTTTACCTGTTTGAACATGACCTGTATGCATTGCTTATGAACTGTCAGTGACAAGTCATACCTCTTCATTTTCCTCCCTCATCTTGCCATCTGATCCCTTTAAATAGTTGAAGCAGAGTTTTCTAACTTTTTAATCATGTAAAGCTTCCCAGCAGGATTAAGTAGTATTATGCGAATTTACAGCAATGACTGAGCAATTCTGCTTTCTCTCCTGTTTATTGTATTGGTGGATAGGCAGCTACAACAGTTGAGGGGTTTTGTTTGTTCACGTGCATGCTTTTGAGGTTCCTCTCAACGAACCTAATGTTAGGGTAAGATGGCAAGATTCAGAAGCTGACTGTGCAGCAAAGCGGAGGCCTGACTGATAGCAAGGAGGGCACAGCAGCTAATGTGCTGCGTGCTGGAGTCACTCACCTTTCAGGGAGGCTGGATACCTGCCAGAGCTGCTCAAGTTGCAAAATCTTTCTGAAGTTGTTACTGAAACTCAGTAATGCAAGCCAGCAAGGACTCAATAGCACCTGTTTCAAGCAGTTCTTTCCTTTCCCTTGCAGACACATCTAAAATCAGCTGTGGGAGAGACAAGTTAGCTTAATATACAATATTTGGGTCAATGCATTGAAATGTGACAGGCGTGAAACTGAGAAATATGAAAAACAAGAGAAAAGGGATGACGAGGAACATGGATGCCTGATTATCTCCAGGCATTTTGGTGATCATGTTCAGGACAAATTTCAGGAATATTTCCTCAGCAGTAAAAGCAGAAGCCTTGAGGGAATAGTTCTCAAAAGCTGGTTTCATAACAGTGAGGTATTGTACAGCGGGAGAACTTTCTGAATATATGATCCTTGCTGAAAAATACATCATTGTGGACTGGAAAAGGATATTTAGGGTTTTTTATTGTCTTTCTCTCACTAATGTGACATGTCTATGTAAGACATTTACAGAGTAAAATATATTAAAAATCAGAAAACAGGAAATTAAACTCATTCTGCCATTACTTTGAAATGTTTTAAGCTCAGGAAATAAATCTGAGAAGAATAAAGTATTCTGATTAAAACTGTTGAGGCTTTGTCCTTTTGCCTTTTAACTCTACAACCTCCCTTTAGAAGTCAGCACTTATAAATTTGCAAGAAGGCAGCTTTTTATACCTCTTTCATGTAAAAATCAAATTATTTTCAAGATCATGTAATAATAGAGAGTTTTTAACTGTTCCTGAACTCAGCTGTTTACAAAGTTTTGAAAGGGTTACGAAGGATGCTATCAGTCATGCATATGAAATTTGGAGTGAGAGGAAGCGAGTTGATTTGTGGTTGTTCCCCTTCAGTTCATTCAAGGTTCACTGAACAGGAAAGTGAATTTTTATTATCACTTCCTGTGAAAAGAGCAGTTGACAGGACCCATCAGGGAACTGCCAGAAACCTCAAGAGTTTTGAGTGTGAAACCCAGAGTCCACTGCAAAGTTTCCATGACAACCCACTCATTAAAATAAAAGGAAATTGTGCCTGATATTTACAGCTTTCAGCATACAGTTGAAAGCCTTGCATCTCAGATTTCCAAAGTATTTACACCTGGGACCCAAGAATGCAGGCTGTCAAGAAATAAAGGGTAGTTGTAAAATTTAGCTGTGAAAGTGGAAAGGTTGTTCACAGGTTAGATTTCAGCATCCTTCAATTTCTTGAATTGTAGTGAACATTTTTTTCTGTCTCTTCCTGTGGTGTGCTGAAGGGTGAAAGGGACTTAATATTAGGTTGAAAACAGTCTTAAAGGAGGCTTTTAACTGAAGACAGGGATATTCTTTCAAGAAAAGAGGCTTAGCTATGAAAATAGTAAAATGAAATTTATGTAGTTACTACTATCTAGATGCAAAATACAAATCACAACCAGTACTTCCTCAGCCTTGGTAGCAATCACCTCCATTGTGGGAAAGAACTGTAGGGATGAGAAGAGGCAGTAGTAACAGAGGTTGTTGACTTGAGGTCCTAACGTCCCTTTGAGCTCTTTTCTCTAGTATCTTCCACTCTTTCACTGCCCTTTTCCACTCTCTGCCCTTGAAATCATGCTGGCTCCCTCTGTGTGGCTTCTGTGCTGAGCTATTTTGTTTTTACATGGGAGGCAAGAAGGCTTGAAAAGGGCATAAAATTACTCAATGGAGAAAAACAGGGATGTCAGGGTAAGGTCAGTAATAGAACTTGGATGGTTTGTCTGACCTAGGCCAAGAACAGCTCTTGCTGGCCCTGATTCTTCAATTTCTGCAATCATACAAGGGGTCAGGCTGTATAATTACTGTGGTTTATTTTCGCCTTAAAATGGGTGAATCTCATACTGTTCAGTGAACAAAGCTTCAGGTCACTGTGCTGGATGCCAGGGTAATTGAGTACTTTGCTCTTCATAGATACATCAGAGAGTTTAAAAAAACCCTAAAACCTGCACCTTTCAAAAATGCACAAGCACATGCAAATATACTTCAAATTACATCATTACCCAGCATATTAATTAATTATAGATCATACTTCCCTGATTTTACTTGTGTTTTTGAGCAGGTTGCTTGCCCAAACAGGTATCAAATTGCACTGTGTGATAAAGCCTTTGATGAACAAAAGCATCAGTGAGGCACGTGTGACAGCTATTCAGGATGATGTGTTTATGGGTGTGTTTATGTCAGAATTAGCCTATGTATAGGTTCTGATTTGGTAAATTGCCTGTGAGGCCAGACAATTAGACTCCTCTCTTTCCCCTGGTCTCAGTGCTTGGGCTTTGACTTCCTTCAGGACTGATCCAGTACAGCAGCTTTTCTTGTTTCCTTTTTGCGTCTGCTCAGATAAATTAAGACAGAGCTCAGCAAGCAATTGCTGTTCCTGCCTCTGTCGTGTCATAAATTATGTGCCTTCAGGTATAGGGACACCTTTTGCTGTCTCCCCACTTCATCAAATTTAGTAATTCCCACAAGCCAGCCTTGAATGAAACTTCAGTTTCTCACTTCCATGCACACTGTTTGTTGTCTTCCCTTGCTACCTGTAGCTGATTCAGTTCATGTTATGAGTGATGGCTTTCATTTCTGTGGCTTTCTTCTTCAGTCTCCTTTCCCTTTCACGCTATCACAACCATCTCTCCCCTCCAGCTTCCCAGAAATCCTAGCTCTTTTGCTTTGGTCATTGGGTTGGTCAAACTTCTATAAAATCAGCACAGGCTGTAGTTTAGTCTGAGCAGTGTGTTACTTATTGGAGGAGGGTAGAAGTCATTCTAGTCTCAGGATAGCCTTCTTCTCACCTGCCTACTGGCTCTGAATGAAACTACTCTGGCAGGAAGCCCATACCGGCAGATTCTCCAGTAATAAAACCATGGATTCTCCAGCTCTCCTTGTCAGTGTGTGCTCCTCCAGCACTGCCTCTCTGTCCTGCTCCCCCATTCTAGCTCTCTGCCTTTCTGTGGGAGGAGGCTGAGCAGGATCAGTGCTCTCCTGCTTTCAGTGGGCACTTCATCAGCCTAAGAATACCTGTTCCTGCAGCTTGCACAGGGCTCCCCATCTTGGTTTCTTTTGGAGAGGAGCACATTAGAGGTACCTGTAGGGTTCAGGTCAGTGTCCTTTCCATTTCACTTAGGCAAGTTTTTGCAAATGGTAACTCTGCAGAGTCCAACCTTATCAGCATCTTGCAGTCTTGGCTGACTGAGAACAGTAAAAACCGTATAAATCTTCTTATTGTCTAAAGACTGTGCCTTCATTTCCTTCTCTTGCCTAAAGCTTGCTTTTACATTTTAAGCCCTTATTTCACCCCTAAGTTCCTTGGCTTTTACTCTGGCAATTTGCTTTACACTCTATATATATGTGACATTGGTCAAGCTAATTTTCTTGGTTTCGCTACCTTCTTACTGTTAGACCACAAACCAGATCCACAAACCAGCACGTATCTCTCTCTTCCAGGCATACTAGCGTGACCCTCTGGTTCCTCAGACAGGAGATATGAGGCACAAATACACCAAAAGCTGTTGTGATTGAGAAAAAAGTCAGTTAGTTTGTAAAATTCAGTTCCAATCCCAGAGTATCCCAAAAATCAAATCTCACAAATCAGCAAATAACCTTATCTCAAAGCAGAGATTCTTGGCAATGTTCTTCAGTTTCTGGGCCTTGAACACATCAGGTTGTATCTCAGGACTTTCCGCTTCATTTCAAGACTTGGCTGATCTCTAACAGGGATTGTGATTACAGATAACAGGAGCTAAAAGACCTCTAACTCTTTGCTTGATTCTGGGTTTTTTACTCCCCTTTGTATGAAGTACAGCATAAACCAGTCATAAGAAATAAATCCTTGAGATATGTATAAAAGCATAGGAACTGAGCTTGGAAAAACTAAAAAAAAAAGTGATGAAAAATAGAGCAGGAAATGAGCTAGTGGCCATCTGGAGAGCAAGGGGATCTTGATAATTAATATACTTTTTATGATTCTGATTTTATTAAGAATCAGAAGGATATTTAGAAGAAATTAACTGATATATTTGGTAGGCTGTTTCAAACATTCAAATGGTGTTCAAAATATCAGAAATACTGACAGGGTCTCTTTAAAAATTCTTTAAATGCTTTTCAACATGGAAGACACTGACTGTGTTGAGGGAAGAATAAAATATGCAAGACAATTAGCATTATATAGACATATAATATAAAATAGATAATTATAATTAGACAATTTAGTGAGAGAAAAAGAACTTTGGTACATGAGGCCTTTTAATACAGCTTAGGCTTTTTAAAAATTACTTGTCAGGTGAAACCATTAAATATTCCTTGGAAAATATTTTTGCAAGCAACATCCAGCAGAGCTAGAATTAAAATACCAGTATTTTATTTTTACAGTGATTCCATTGTCTTGATAGTGTAACTCAGTGTAGATTGAGTTTCTGTTTTCCCAGCATCATACATCAGTCTTGTGGAAGCATTTTACTCATTGGAAAAAAATAAATTAGCTTTAAAAGATGGCAACATAGGGAAGGGATTCACTGGCAGTACCACTGTGAGTATTACAGAAGTTGATATCTCCTTGAGCTCCAGTATCATGCTTAATGTTTACCATGTATTCTTGACTAGCATCACCCACTCCATGGTTCTGGGGGGAAGTTCAGGAATTCACAGAGTGCTTTAATAGGTTTCTTACAGACCTGAAAGATTAAGGGTTTATAAACATCTGGATAAATTCTATTCCAAACACTCTCATGGTGCTTGAGGGAGGTCAAAAGATATTGCAAATATCAGCTAATTGTGGCAATGGTCCTGCCGTACTGGCTTTCAGCAGAATTAGAGGATGAATGTAGTGGGTGCCTGCAAGGTCAGGTGCCCATTTGCCTGAACCCTTGGAAGACTCCTTGTTTTGTCAACCAACACAGTCATCTGGTTTCTCTGGTGTTTGAACTTTCTTTTCATCACAAGCATCATGTGCCAGCATCTAGCCAGTCAGCAGCTTCTGATCTCCTTCTTCACATATTAAAGGCAGTCAAATCTCAGAGAGCAACCACAGGCACCACAGGTCCTGTTCTTGCCTCTGTGTATAGCAGGTTCTAACAAAAAAAATATCTGCTATTATTATTCTTCTCTGGATTCTCCAGCAGAAAGCTGTCCACAAAAGGCTGTGAACTGATTTGTGTTTGGGATCTGGAAGTTTTGGCCACAAAGTGAATAACAAAAGCATATGGGTGATGAGGATCAGAGGGGTCTCAACATGACTGAAGTGACATGGCACACACTTCATGCACAGAAATCCATCCATAGTCTCTTCAGTTCTCTTCTAGGGTACGGTAGACAAGTGCCAGAATATTTTCCTAGGTTTTTATTTTATAGAGCGGTGATTAGGCTGATGGACAAATTATGTTCTTCCTTGGTAAGATCTGCCCACTTTAAAAGGTAAATGGGTTAGGAATATCATTCAGATACGCTTGTGGATAATGCATTATTGTAAGATGTAACAAAATCCTAATGTTACAAGTATATTAATAAGGGAGACCTCTGCTAGCTTTCCTAGAGCCTCAGCCCCTTTCCTCTTACAAGGCTGTGCTTATAAGGAGTAGGAGGCTGTGAATGTAGGGAGCTGTGTGAGTCCTAGGAATGCTGGGAGAGCTTCTCTTTGGTGACCTCTATCCATAGTTACGCTGTGCAGCAGAGACCTTCCTGCTGCCCCACAACTACACTGCAGTAATCGCCATTTGATTCCATTTATTGGAGCATGAATGGGTGACCTGTCTCCTACATTGCTGGGTCTGAAATAGAGATGATGACTGCAGGAGGGAGTGTGTTTAGCATCTTGACCTTGGGAGGGAAATTTTAAGGGTAATATATGTCTTCAAGTGTTTAACATAAAATCTAAAAACTCTATTTTTTCCATGAACTTATTTTTGTGTATATAGCATTCTGGATGTGTTTTCAAAACAGCTTTTTGAAAGTTTTGATGAAAAAGTGACTGTGTAGAAGAACTTTGAAGCACCAGCCATCTAGTTCTGGCTCACACTGAACATCTGCCAGTACAGATTGGAAAGAGCACTGTTCAGAGGAATCAAAGAGATTGGGAGTTAGATATTAAATTCTAATACATTACCCCAGAAATTCCATCATTAATATTTTGTATTTAAAATAGTAAAGTTACCACTATTGCCTCCTGTTTCTCTGTGTTTTTAAATAAACCCATGGGGATCTGAGCTTTATTTACTATTCTTTTCTTCTTTCTCTGTCTATTCAATTTTTCATTGCTCTTTGTGCATGAACTTCAGGTCTAACTAAACATTTATTCACAGATGGGGACTTGTGCATGTCATTTTCAACACATACTATTGTGCAGGCACTGTGAAGAAGAGTAGTCCCACTCCTTACATTATTTATGGCTTTCTCATGCAGAGAGGTGAGACACATTAAATGGTTCAACAACTGTCTTCTATTTAATTGTATCAGCAAGAAGAGTCTATTCTTTCCTGTGCTTTCCAATCCCTGGTTCTCTGGTTTCCTTCTGGCTGTTTTTATCTGTAAAGACACAGTCCTCTCTTACTGAAATTGCATCTTCAGTAGGAATAGTAGGTGAATGGGATCAGATGAAATAAAACCTGATCTGTACACAACCCTAAAACTCAAGCTGAATCAGAATGCAGTAGCTCCAACTGCCACCAGTGGCTCTTTGACCTTCAAGGTCAATGCAGTGAAGAAGTTATTACGCACCTAAATTGCATGAATGTAATTGTTACTAAGTACATTTGAAAGTATGAGCATACACAAAACAGTTTATTACATTTCTCGCAGACCTGGAAGCTCAGACTAAAACCAGTTGTGAAAACGTACTGCAGATGAATCAGAATTCTGACAGTTTGGGGGAAGGTCAACAGACACAGTGAAAGCATCAAAAATCTCCCATGGTGCTTTTGCTACTAGACCCACAATCCTTCAAAAACACCCTTAAAAAAAAAAAAAATTGGTTTCTTCCTAATGAAATAAAGTGTTTCCTGGCCAGCATCAGACTACAGTAAGCAGTCTACTCAGTACCTTTGCCCTCAGCATTCAGGATAGTACGCTAATCACTGATTATTATCTTTTATTTGAGACAAAATTATATCTTCCTGTTAATAATTCTATGAGTGATAGTTCTGTATCAGTTGTGAAAACCATCTGAAAGCAGTATGTACCTGCATCCATTCTACTTTTTGCATCGCAAGGAGGTCCCTGGAGGCGGGTCAGGCAGGTGGTGTGGCTTCTGTGCTGCCCCACCGATGGGACTCCTCCAGCAGTGCCCATCATAGATGTCCTCACAGTGGGACAGAAGTAGCAACCTGACAGTGACTCAGTGGCTCTGGCCCCACAGGAGCTGATGTGTGATTGCAAAAGCTGCTCAAAGCACCAGACATGCTGGCAGCCACCAAGGGCAGCCGGCTGACTGCCCAGCTGCCCTGCAGGCACATGTCCAAGGTCTGCCCACTCCCTGGGTGCACTCAGGCACGGGGTACAGCATGTCCCCAGGGCCTGCCCTGCCACTCTACAGAGAGCCTTGCAGACACACTGGTTCACAGCAGGAGGACCAGGTCTGCAGGCAGCCTGAGGGTTCCTTTTGTCCAGAAGAGAAGATGGGGTATATACCAAATGTTCAACTTCCAGTTTTGTGATAGACTTCTTGTTTGCTTTTGTTAGACTGGAGCTTAACAGCTGGTGAAAGTCATCATAGTGCCCTGTGATTCAGTAAATCTCCATTCTATTTAACTGCACATCTTACTTTGTTTCAGAAGAACAGACATATGTACTGCTAAATGTTTCTCTTTCCAGCAGCCAAAAGCCAAGGCTTTAGCTAAATAAGCTCATCAGTGTGTGGGATGTTTGGTTTTTGTTTTTGTTTTGTTTTGTTTTTTATTGAAAGAGAATGAATAAGAGTACAACTACTAAAACATAAGAATTGTTTGAATAGAAAAAGGTGTGATTTTATCTTGCTACATTTGACAAATATATTTAAAAAAACATGTTTGTGTTTATAGAACCTGTTAGCCAATCTGACACTCATAACAATAATTATAGTAATGATAATAAGTATAATCATTGTAGTATGAAACAAACAGCAGGGAAAAAGGCTGTGCTAACAATAATCACTGGTATAGACAACCACAACATAATCTAACAAATCACTGAAGAAATTACTGTAACAGTATGCTTGGATCAATAACACAAATTGTTTGGTACTCACATAAGTGAAAAGAATGAAAGCAATTAATGCCATTGTTTCAAATCGTTGATCAGCTGCTTAAAAAAAACCTGTCAATTTTAAAACCTAAAATGTGCCTTTGTGTCATGGGTCCTTTGGACTTGTAATGAGTCATTAAAATTCGCAGTATATCTTCAGCTGGTTTAAATAAATATAACTCCATTGAATTCAATGGAATCATGCCATTTTAGATCTAGGTCTAATTACCTTCAGCTTTGATAATGAAACCTAGAAGACACCACTAAGTGGGTGTTTCATTTCATCTTCACTGGCATCTGCTGCCTGGATATTGTTTGGCTTACTGGTTAACAGGGTGAGTTGGAAGATTCAGAAAGGCCTCTGAGATCAGGGAAAAAATTGCCAAATGGTTGCAACAAAGTGAAAAATAACAGAAAAGAAAAAGCATAATTGAGAGAGAGAGAACAAGGTTGGGGGAGACAGAGAGTGAGCACACTTAGAGACTGAACTGTAGGTTATTTGTCCCGAAGATTGCTTGGAAACTGACCTGTGCACAAAGAGGATGCACCACTGATGTTGCATGGTGTAAGGTGAAACCAGTTTGGTGTGGTGCAAACAGTCAGGCCTCCCTGTGGGGGGTATACAAGACACTACGACTGCCACCACATGCTGGGACATGAGCAGTGCCCCACGAAGGAGCACCAGCAAGCACATATACCCCAGGGGCATGCTCCAGAGGGGCACATGCCAAACGCATTGGGTGCGCTGCTGCCATGGAAACCCTTGGCCCAATGGACTTTCTCCAGCACCACCTATAAAAGCCCGCAGGAAAGCGCGGATGAACGGCGTGTGATGTGGGGTGTGCGTGTGATGTGGGGTGTGCGTGTGATGTGGGGTGTGTGCGTGCATGGAGTGGAGGTGTGAGTGAGCGTGTGCGCGAGTCTGTGTGCATTCACCACCAAGGCCTGTGAAGAATTGGAACATCGCTGGAACTTGGGTGGTAACTGTTTCTTGCCTCTCTATCTCGACTTCTTGCATAATT
>NW_010118675.1:29781-49231 GCF_000699245.1 Pterocles gutturalis
TTTACGTTTTATTGTTGTTAACAAAGTTGGTTCAGGTGTACCCAAAGGTCAGAGGCATCTGACCTCATTTGGTCTTAATCTCGCTCCTGGGATCACACTGAAACCTCCCTGACTTTGGATTGGGACAAAGACTTTCAAAGGCATCTTGGTATATCTACTTACTGTAAACAGCAGTGTGGTTTTCAAACAATGCACATCTTTTAGGGTGGACAAATTAGCAAGAATGCCTAGGTGTCTGAACTCCACACTTGGGCATGGTGTGACAGAGGCTAGGGCTGGATGGACGCTGACAAATCACTGCAAGGCCACTGGCAGGATAGTTTGGAGAGATGCTGTCTCTCTCACTTTCTTTGTGGGCAGAAAAAAGTTTGGTAGCACCTGGCCTGAGGATGTATCTGTGTCTGGGGCTCAGGCAGTGGGAAGGAGGTGGCACCTGGCCTTTGAATAGCTGTGAAAATTAAACACCTTTCAAGTTTAAACAGCATCTGAGTAGTGGCCTGTGGATTTAAAATCTGAGGTTATGTTCTGAAGTGCTGGCAGCATGCACAAAATACCTTTGTGGATCATGTCCCAGAGGAATTTGAAAATCCTGCAAAGTGCCTAACTCACTTCAGCAATGTTGTACTTAGGTTTCGTTTGGAGCTTTGAGACCCACATAATAAAAAATAAATGCCTTAAGGGAACACAATTTAGTAACCAGTCCAATATGGTCCTGTACATTCTTTATGCAAGAGTGATATTCATCCAGTGATGTGTTTTATTTTAAAATAACATGTGTGCTCTAAATGTCTTGCACAGCTTCAATATTTTCCGATACTGTCTATTATATATATCTTTAATATAATTATTGATCAGAACAAATGTATTAAAATGTTAAACTTAGAAGCAAGGGATTCAAGACCACTGATTGGGACAAACGATTTTTTACAAATTTTCACAATGAATGATTTTGCAAATTGTAATCAGTTATATCAGCTACAAATCAGAAACTATGTGTTTCAGTAATTTCTATGACTTTTAGAGTTTCTTAGATTCCTATATAAGTATAATCACACGTTGTTCAATCTGAATAGTTTTGTCAAGAAGAGCTCCTATTAGCAGGGTTTTCCTGCAATAAGAAATTTGTCACAGTGGGAGCTGGATTAGATTCAAAATGAAAGGGTCTCCCATCTGCATAAAAAGACACTCTGCCACTCTTTTTCTATCATATGGAAGACAGAAGAGGTAGAAGTCAATGCCAATTTTGCATCAGAAGGGACTTACCTATATATTAATTTCCAAGGCAGCAAAATAAAGCTGTAAGAGACTCTTTACAGTAAATGCATTAGTTTTGTAATAATAGCAACAAAAATATCATTAACAGCATTACAACAGAGCCCAAAACCTTATTATTTCAGGGATATTGGGTCCAAATGTTTAGCAGAAGAATGCTTTTATTTTTTTTAGAAGCTTTCATAGGCAAACAAGATTGACAAAGACCAAAATGGGAAACAAAGGTAAAATGAGTTGATCATGATTACAAAACAAATCAGTGGCACAAGCCAGGAATAAGAAAGCCAGTCTTCTGTCTCACAGACTTTTTTTTCATAATGTCCATCATAATAATAGCATAAAATGAATAAAATGAACTAGTACAATGAAAATTAACTTAGTATTTTTAGGATCATCATTAGCAAATTAGGCATGCCTTTTTGTCTAATATTATCTACTTATTCTAAATGTAAAAACACTTTTCACCTGCCTAATGTTAGAATATTGATTCTGTGTTATTGGGAGTGCTGCAAATAAGAAGACTATGCTAAGGGCAGTTCTCAGCTGGTTATTTTGAAGATCACAGTCATAGAGCATTTAGATGTTCATTAGATAGAATTCTGAACTGTGATGTCCACCTCTCACTGCTTTATCAGCAGAATGCACCAGTAAATGAAGGAGAAAAACAGCAGCAACAAAAGATTAAGTGACTTTCTGATTTAGGGAGAAATAAATTATTCTGTTAAGCACGCAACTTAAAGATGTATGGTTTCCTATTAATTTGTATCCTTTAAAGTTTCTGTACTGCTACTGACTACCCGAAATCCCAATATGTTCCTATATTATTTCCTCTTCTTCCTCTTCCTTCAAGTCTTATTTAAAACCATACATTAGCTGACTAGGCAGCTGGTTGGTGGCAAAAAAAAAAAAAAAAAAAAAGTGTGATAAGCAACTTTCCTTTATCGTTTCTTCAGTGAGAGCTGAAATTTGGGTTTATTTCCCATACTTAGTGAACAATTTTCACAGAATTTGTTCAAGTGACACTTAGTGACATTTACTCCTCTACAAACTCAATTTAAATTACCCAGTGAGTTCAAAAGTCATTGTAGACAGTTGGACAGGTGTCTGCCCAAACACCACAATCACATCAAGGTTATTTAGGAAAACATTGCAAAAAGTAGATTTAAAATGTCTTGGTTTATTTTGGCATTTTCACAATTTATTTCTTGGTTTGATGTGAATCACAAATGTGTGGTTATTATTCTAATGGAAGGTTTTGGTTTCATCTTATTCACACACTGGGAGATCAATGTGGTTTTGGTTTTGCAAACTAGTATCTGGGGTGATTCAAATCCAGGTGTTATATTATACAAAACACTGAGGTCTAATTAACTCATGATTACTGAAAAAATTATGAAAGAACTAAGTAAATTTATTTTGTAGAGACAATGGTTTAATTGTATCCTGAACAGTTAAGCAACCAAGGACCAAATAACAGTTTTTCAGCTCAGTTTTCTGTTTATTATTTCAAAATAAATCTGAGGCTTTGTCCAAAATATGGATCAAATATTTTCTTCAGTTCTTTAATTTTCATTCTTTTTTGAATGTCTGGAATTTATCTCAGGACCAAATGTACTAATATAACGGGGGGATGATATTTGACTCATATTCAAGCCTGAGCCTTTACAAGAATATTGCGTGACAGTTCCAGTCTAAATTTGCCAAAACAACACCTATTGGCCTCAGGTTCTAAAAAGTATGTAAATTGATATTAGTTACCTGAGGAGGATGGGAGGGTCATTCAGTGGAGGTGGCCTTGTGAAATATAACTGATTTTGGAAAAAATGGGATTCCACGGAACACAGGAAAATGGGGACTGAATACAATGTCATATTTGCTAGCAATGGACCTATTTGTCAAAGAAATATTCTGTCAAGAAGAGTGTCAAAATTAGACTGGATGAAGCACCAAGGAGAGTATCAGAGGAAACAATGCTGTATTAGCAGACGGGACAAGATGATCTACCCAGTGGACATTTCTAATTGTTACAATTCAAGTCAGAGTCTGCTGTAACTGAGAATGTCTGGAGTCATTGTGTTCACTTAAATAAGTCAGAGATGTTGCCAGTTATACCAATTATCCTTTTGAAGTACTATGTTCCCTGAAAAACTTTAAAATTTTTGAAGAGTAGCACACATGCTTCTTCATGGAAGACTTCATTTCTTTTTCAGGTGAAAGGAAGGAAAGAATCAGTGTGGAAGCGGAAAGTTTTTATTCATGTACACCCTCTCTCTCAAAAGTGTGGACAGGGCAGTGAGACTCAGCAGAACGAACTCAGAAATAAGGGGTGGAATCTGACAAGTATGATCAGTAGCTGATCCTGAACATATGCAGGAGGGTTTCATTCTTGACAAACCTTTCTTTGTCATTTAAATTCATTCACCATTGCAGAACTGAGCTGGCAAGGATCTTCAATGGGAAGTTTTAAATAGTGATCTAAGAGCTTGATCCCATCTAAAGCTCTGTGCAACTGGCCTTTCTCTACCTTCATGCTGCATTGCAGCAAACTTGCTAGCATCCCCCTGCTCCCAGCTCCCTAAGGCTCCTGTCCTTATGTTCTCACTGGCAGAGCAGATCCTGGCAGGGGTCTGTATATCCTCCAAAGCGTGATGTGTTCACAGAAGCTGCTTTCTCACACAACAACAGATTAACCCCAGTTTATTTGTTCTGTGATAACTGTCCATGAACAAGATGTCGTGATGAGGTACCTGTCACCTAACTTTCTCTGACCGTATGTTAGACATATAAAGTGAGTCATTCTGCCTGAAACTATAATCCCTAAAGATACAGGCACCAACAGGGGACAATTTATCTCATTTGAAAGTGTTTAAATGGAGTGAACTGGGATCAGGATGTGAACATCTCTGCTCCACCTAGTGTAGAAGAAATATCTATATGTCTGTCTGTCTGTATCTATCTGTTGCCACCTCTATCTCATCTCTATCTATCTCTATCTACCTCTACCTCTACCTCTACTTCTACTTCTACCTATCTTTATCATCTCTGTAACTGAATTAGATGATACAAAAATTTTGTGGAAAGTTAAAGGTAGCTGGGATAAATCCAAGCCTCATTCCCATATCCTTCCACATAAGATAATTTGAGATCACTATAACAAGAAATGGGTCAAAATGGGAATTCAGAAATTCTGGTACAGCAGTCTGGAAACCTTGGTTTACCTCTTCTCTTCACCCTCTGGGAAAAGGGTCATATACCCCTTCGGGCATATAGTAGCACAGGGAGTGGCATACTGGAGAAAACAGACCATTTCCACTGTTTCATGCAACACTCAGTTTCTAGGAGCTGCACTGAAAAGATTTTCTAAAGGGAAAAACAGCAGTGAAAAAGCAAATTTGCTTTCCCATAGTATTATATGGGAAAGGAAATAGGTACTAGCTCCTCTCCAGGAATGTCTGTGCAGGAGGACATAGAGCAGTCAACTGCGAAATAAAAAATGGGAGTACAGTAGCAGGGTAAAGGTATTCTGATCTCAAAGGGATGTTTTACTTATGAAGTAAGGGCCATGCTGAAGCCTGAATTAAGGCTAAAGTAAATTTGACGAGTCTCTTGGCCACAGACATGCTAATAAAAACCTAAAAGTCTCATGTTAGCAATCAAGAGACTGTAATTTGCAGTACAAAATAAATTCATGAAATCGTTATGAAACTTCAAAACAAGATCTCATTCAGAGTCTCCAAATTGTCTTCAGTAACTTTATTTTCTTTACAAGGGATAGAAAACTGTAAGGCATTGAAACAGAATAAAAATGATGAAGGTTTTTCAATGGAATCATTGTAGGAATAAAGAAAATAAACTATCAAACTGGCCTTTATTGTCAAGGTAAAGAGCCATTTCTGTGCTGGACGTTTCTACACTGATTTGTGAGACACACTGTCTCCATGTAAAGTTTACATCTATATCCTGTTCACATTTTGGTCCTGAATGCAACAAGAAAAAATAGCTTAAAATAACTGGGAATTATTGTCCAAAAAATTATGTCACCATTACCTCAGAGTAAATGTGTCTTTAGGTTTTTGTTGCTCCTTAAATAGCTTTTTTGTGCTGCTAGAGTTTAAGCACTGCTGGAACTCTGTCAATTCTTGACCTTATTTTTTTTTTTCTTGCCTAAGTAAGGAAAACTCCCAGCTGATTGTAAGAGTGCTCTGTTGCCATCACAAAAGACCCTCTTCTTTGGGAGAAAAGCTGAATTTCCGGTGTGAGATCACCAGGTTCAAGAAAAGGAGAAAAAAATGCTCTTAAAAAATAAGTGAAGCAGACAGCAGAGCAGGAATTGGTGATTATCTGGCACGCAGTCAAATCGTCAGTCATGGCGAGGCATGAGGAACACTGGCTCTACAGCTGCAGGCTGAAAAAAATTGGTGAGACTGAACAGCAAGCATTTATCAACAACTGGAAGCATTTAGACAAAGCAACTAATTTTTCATTGTCCTCCTTTATAATCAGGTTTTTGCTACATTTTTCTCCAGTCAGAAAGGCAATTAGCATACAGAGCTCTCTTCAGTCCTGAGAGCTTTCTCTACTTTCCCGGATTGACAAGGTAAAACTGGTTGTACACAACCAGTTTCTGGCCTGATTAAAAGATGTGGGGGCAAGGCAGATAGTCTGCGTAATATATTTGTTTGTTTTGAATGGGATAAAGCAGGTACTGTTCCAAAGGAGCTGGATCCTGGTGAGAAAGAGGGTGTTCCTCCCCACTTACATTCTGTACTCCAAGTATTCTGACTGTAAAATACTTGAGCCTTCAGAAGTTTAGGGCCTTGGCCAAATAATACTTAGTCCCTTTCAGCCACTGTGGGCTATATTGCTGTGACAGGGGGAAGTAGAGCTCACAGACTGGTCTCTTTTCCATGGAAATTCAGTTTATTCTCATGAGAGACATCAGAAAGCTGAGAGAGACAAAAAGTGAGGACAGATGAACCCCAGGCTCACCCTCACCTCTGACTGCTGAGGCTTCTCAGGAAGTGTGCAGTGGAGTGGGTAAAAAATTCGGGTAGAAAGAAGCTCGTGTGTATTGGAAAGTTGTCAGTGGTGGGATGTTGATACTAATGACAAAATGTTTTGCTGTTGCTCTAATCAAGAGCATGAACTCACAGAGGCTCACACTGTTATCACGGGATATCCTCGTCTTACCCCTTTAGGAGTGGCTAATGATTTTCTTCAGCATGTAAGCAGTGCAGGTGCAATCCATCCCTATCCTCAGCTTGCAACTGAGGGCTTTTTCCTTTCTTTTGTTCATGAAATCAGAGACTGTACATAGAACATGGAGGCAAAATGCTTTGAAAAGTCGTCTACCACTTGCTTGCAATATAGAGGGAAAGCTCAGTATACATATGAATACACCTTAGGTAAGAGGGTACATTAATTGGAGGGACATCCATTATTGGCAATATGCCTTCTGAGGCCTTTAAAAGAAGATTAGATAAACACCAAAAAAATGTATGTCAGAAAGCAAGTTTTCCCTAAGGGAAAAGGGACTGGATTTCCTAAGCTTTTTTATTATCTCCTGTCAGATACGTCAACTGAGGACTTGGCCCTTCAGTTCTACTTATCATATATAACTCTTTACATAGAGAATTAACTAGGTGGCAGTAATCACTCAGTGATCTCAGATGTACATCATAATCCTTACAAGTTTTCCTGTAATATTAAAACTGGGGGAGGAAGATGGAGAAGTTTCAGCTCTTAAAAGAATATTTTGTCTTAACCACGCTTTGCAGCAGCTTCTATAGCAGATTTATGGCTGGCACAAAGAAAGCATTCATGGATCCTGGTTCGTCACTGACATTGGATATGCACAGAGCCTCTTACTCTATCTGCTATGAAGAGCTGCTGAATTTAGAGAACTTTATATTTAGTTAGCAAACTGTTAACAGAAAATACATGCTGCACAGAACATTTTCCACTGTTGCTTCATCCTCCCTGTAACGTCAGTGTTCAATTATTCTGTACATTAAACAGTTGCCACATAGGAATGTATGGGGAGAGAAAAATAGGAAGAAATGGGAGGAGTTCTGATGGAATTGAGAAAGGATAATTAAAAAAATAATAAAAAAGTATGGTGTAAAGCTTCTGTATGTTGAAACAAGACTGTGTCTCCTAAAAAGTATTCATTAGGAAATCACTATAGACGTGAATATTTTGCTCCAATCTGTGTCAGTGGCAGCAACTGTGATGACATGAATAAAAATAATATGTGATCTATAAGAGTTTATCTGTGTACAGCTCCCAGGGAAAAGGCCCAACTAGAAATACAATTCTGTGAAGATCTCACTTCAAAATCTTTTGGTTGGAAGGTAGTTCGTGTCTGACTGTAAAAACTCTAGGGTTTGTTTGTCCCTCAGTCTTGAGTTTCCTCCTGAATTTTATGAGATTGACTGCAGTTCTAGGCATATTTGAGAAGGTCGCTTGCTTTTAGTTGTATGATTTTTTTTTTACTTTTTCTTAATTTTGAACTAATGTGGTTCAGTCAATGTCTGTCTAGTCTAGGACTAGCTGTTGTCAAATGGCATGTGTGGATTCATGCTGCAAAGCTCTTACTAGTTCTGTGGTGATGCTTAGGAATGTGTAACTTGGTAGGTATGAAAAAAGAAAATAGAAATAGAGTTCACCAGACAGAAAGATGGGCAAACATTCACATTCCTCTGAAGGAATGTGAAAAATACTACGCTGATATGAGGGCAATGCCTTATATTCATGACCACACATCATGTGAATGGAAGGAAGGACAAAATGCAGATCTCAGTCAGTCATTAATCATGAAAGCTCTCTCTTAAGTAAGTTACTATTATATTTTGGAGCTGACTCTACTATCTCTGTAATAAGAAGCCATGTAATTCATTATTGTTTTTGAAAATAAGTATATTTTTACTCCAAGTTCAATGGTACAATTCATGATTGTGTTTGTATCTCTACTAAAGTGTAGGAAGTTGTGCCTAGTCTTGCTGGTAGTGAATTTGACCAAGTTATCTCTGGAATGAACCTCCTCAAAGTTTTGGCTCACAGACAGATAAAGAAAATGAGAGAAAATATGTTGACAGACTGAGCTCAGGGAAAAAAAAATCTCTAGCAAGCATTTATGTGGAAAAGATAAAAGCCAGTAGTAGAAACAGAATACTCACACAATTTGCAGCATGTAAGTGCTTTTGACTAATGCTATTAAAGAATCAGCTGTGATACTATTAAAGAATCAACCTTGAGGGAGGTGATTTTGCCCCTCTACTCCACTCTTGTGAGACCCCACCTGGAGTACTGTGTCCAGCTCTGGAGTCCTCAGCACAGGAAAAGCACGGATCTGTTGGAGTGGCCACCAAGAGAATCAGAGGGCTGGAACATTTCCCGTGTGAACACAGGCTGAGAATGTTGAAGTTGTTCAGCCTGGAGAAGGTTCCAAGGAGACCTTATAGCAGCCTTCTAGCACCTGAAAGGGGTCTTCAGGAGAGATGGGAGGGATTTTATATAAGGGCATGTAGTGATAGGAAAAGGGGTAATGGCTTTAAACTGAAAGAGGGTAGAATTAGATTAGATATAAGGAAGAAATTTTTCACTGTTGTGATGGTGAGATACTGGAACAGGTTGCCCAGGGAAGCTGTGGATGCCCCATCCCTGGAGGGGTTCAAGACCAGGCTGGATGAGGCTTTGAGCAAACTAGCCTAGTGGGAGGTGTCCCTGCCCGTGGCAAGGGGCTTAGAACTAGATTATCTTTAAGATCTTTTCCAACCCAAAACATTCTATGACTCTGTGATTCTATGCTATCTAAAAAAATACATACTATAATAATTATTATTCCTGACTAAGGATCCTCTGTGAAATTCACAACAAAACTCCACAGTCAAATGGAAAAGAACCAGAAGTAAAGTGATTTATGAAAGTTCCAAAAACTGAAGGGGAAGGAAATGATATTGCTAATGTAGCAGATTCTTAAAATAGTGGGTGACTGGATAGAAATATTTCTATACAAGGACTGAAACATAAGAGAGACACCCACATCAGTGTAATGCAGCTTTCCCACTCTCACATTATCCTTGTTTGAGTTCTTTTTTTTTTCCTTCTTCTTCTTTTTTTCATAAGAAGTTCATCAGGAACTCTCTTGATTAAATGATTTTTTTTCCTCCTTTATTCATACATGTTAGCTACCTATTTTCCCACAGATTATAAATAAAACGGTGGTTATACTTCACTGATTCTACATGGTAATTGAAAAAAAGATTCTTAGTTTATCATGAAGAAGTGAAAAAAAGAAAAATCTTACTAAATAAGTATAAATGCTGTATGCCAAAGGCTGTTTCACTTATTTGTCCAAGATCCCAAATTATGACAGAATTTACAAGGATCAGTACAACACCATGGTGTTGCAAGACTGACAGAAAATAAGTGAATCTCAGCCAGTGTTAAAGGGGAGGGGGAGTAGGACACGAGGGAGAAGCAAGCTGTGCCCCATTCCCTTTGGCATTGCTTTCCACTTCATGCACACTGACTTATCTGCTCCAGTACATATCTGTAAAGTACGAGGTGAATTCAGTTTCAGACCCCATGGACATCAGTGTACTTTACTGCACACAGTGTAAAGCAGTGGCGAGGTAGTTTGTTACAGTCTTTTATCATATCTCAAATCCTTATCAGTCTAGAATGTGTGACATCTTAGGCGCTGGTTCTACCGCAGTGCAGATAAAACATATTTGGAGCAACATACACAAACTTATATGTATGTATGCAAACATATATTTGGAGGAACAGTGATTTTGTATTTTGCAGGTGTGAGGTCTCAAAATTTGAAAAGATTTTTTGCTTCTTTTTCCTTTGGCTTTTTCTCTTTTTCTTTACAGCACTTGATGCAGTGTTTAGATTTGAAGTTCTATTTTTCTAAAAGGTTGCAGTTTAAATAATATACTTACCCACCTGCTTAGTTTATTTTCACCACAGAAATCTTCTATGTGCTTAAAGTGAATAATTTTCCAAAGTATGTTGCTGAAGAAAAACCTACATATTACCCCCAACCTTGGGAAAAAATCATGTGCCCTTATATTTTTACTTTTTGTCCTAATTTTGCTATGAATTTAATATATGACCTTTAGCACATGTTTTAATCTTCTATTTTTCTTGAAATATCTCTGTAACAACCTTCCCTCTCTTGCTTAGCAATTGACCAAGATAACAGAAATCAAACCAGTATTTTCTTGTTGGATTTCTCCTTAATCAATCAGTCTAATCTTTCTTATTTATAAAATAGAGAGAATAACGTTTCTTTACACATGGGAATCTATATTGCTTAATTATGTTTGAAGTGGTTTGGAATCCATAGATTGTGCATGCTGCAGAAATGTTAAGCATTAATTCTGATAAAATGTTATAGGGCTTTATCAATGATTATCTAGTGAATACTGAGGAACTCTGCTACTTTGCTAAAATCTTGAGATCGTATTTTAAGTGCTCCAAAACTAATCAATTCCTGTTTACATGGGAGCAAGTATATACTATGCACAATATTATGCATGATTTTATGTTAAAGCTTGCATATCTCCATTTGAGAAATTCAATAATGTGATTTGTTAAAAACGTATTGGAACTACTAACTAGACCCTTACCAGGGAGGGAGTTCAGGTAGCTTAAATGATCAGTGTGATAGGTGAAAGAATAGAAAGCCAGAAATGTATGAAGGAACCTTGTGATTTCCTTTTTTTTTTTTTTTTTTTTTTTTAAGTTTATGCTAAATAACTCTAGTTCATTCAATGTGCCATTGTGAATCACAGGTTCAGTGATTTCTGATCACTTTTGGTTCCCTCAGTTTGGTTCCCTCCAGCTAGTTCTCGTCTTTGTAATAGCAGCCAAGCAAATGCTGATATAGAAAAGATATGTCCTCTAGATAAAATTACAAAATATATTTCAGTTGGCTAATTATTTCAGACTGAAGTGGCAGGCATATCAGCGAGACTGCTTCTGAACACATCTTTGTGTTTCAATGCTCATGTCGAGGACTCTTCATATTGTATGGTGCCTTTCACTATGAATAAAATCAGTGTTATAACACAGATAAAATAAATAAAATAAAGCAGCCACGTGACAGTGTTTCTCAAAGATATATTATTGCAAACAAAAGCTCTAATAAAATGTTAGGATTAACATATTAATTTGATTTGATTTAAGTATTCCAAAATATTTCTCATGTTACTCTATTACAGTGACAACTTAAAGATATTGCAATAAAAAAAAAAAATCTTAATTATATTCCTTCCACTTATTGCTCTTATGTATTTTAAGAGCATCAGTCAGTTTAGGTCTACCTGGAATAGATCTGGATCTACTTAGTATTTTGTTGATACAACGTTCAGAGGTCCCTAGAAGATCATCTATATAGTATTAAAATCTTCATAATGTCTGCAGGATTTCAAAGCCAATTTTATTGTCAGGAAATCCTACCAGGAGAGAGATATGCAACTAAACTTAACTTTTATTTTTTGCTCTTTTCTTAATCTGAAATAGATGCTTTTCTGACTGAATGATGAATCTCTCTTGTTCGGGAAAAATATCGTTGAGAGTCAAATCTCCCCGTCTACGCTCTATGGCTTACTGCAAGGATAACATAATGCTTTATGAGAGAAAGGGAATTTTCTGAATCTTAAGTCCAGCTTGCAACTTATTTTATACCTACATTTTCCTGTTTAAGAGTTATTGCTCATTCATGAGTAACTGATGTGTTGCATTCTTAAGTGAAGGTTCCAAGTAGAAACAGGCAAACTGATGGAAGCAAATTAAGAAATCATTCAAACCTTCCAACCTTAAACTTAAAGTAATACATTTTATGTTTATAGCAGTTAGTTTGGGGGTCACTTTGTTTTGAATTCCTTATAATTTGAGGACATTGTTATATGATGCTGTATCTTGGAATGAAAATGTTGTTGCTGAAAGTGGATTGATATCTTCAGGCCTGCATGGAATAAAATGGACCAGGAAGATCCCAGGATATTCTGGATTGTTTTCTTTGGTAGTATTTCCAGAGGAATTTTCCAGGCTGATAAGGACTATCACTAAAAATTAGCAAAATATCTAATATTAGATTATTTTGTAGTTTCAACTTAGCATGAATGGATCTGAAAACACAGAATTGTTAATATCAGCTTTCCAAGATCTAGCCAACAGATTTATACTCTGATAAAATTTCACCTGAAGTGAATAACAGTTGCAAATATATTTGTATACCAAATGTTAATGCATTTCTTGAATACAGATCAGCATTTGTCAAAACAAAGAATTGTATGGTCATAAAGCACACATTCTGTTAGGGGTCCAGAAGATATTCTTTTAAAGAAATAGTTGGATAAGTTAGTATTTATGATTTCTATGAGAGAAATTATGTCTGAGGAGGGATTTAGAAGAAAAATGAATGAATGTCAGTGACATTAGTTTGGAAATTATTTGCAGCTTATTGTTCTGATCTATCTGCACCAAGATTATAAATTGATAAGTTATTGACATTCATATAAATTATACACAAAATCTCCAAACAAATGCTACCACATTAAATAACCATGAAAATTAAAAAATGCAATTTCTGAAACTGAAGAATGTGGCTAATTCAGTTCTATCCTTCTGCATTTACAAAGCAGCCTTAAAATTACATTAACATTCACTAGACTTAGTCACAAGACTTTTGGATTATTCAGTCGAGTGGGGAAGGCTGCTAATTTATGTTCTTTGTTTTCTCTCTATGTTCTCTGATCCAGCTTTTGCTCCATCTAATTTACTTACCTGGCTCCATACCATGCTCAGCATTAGACACTGTCCAATTCGACATACCAATACAGCAGTACCAATACAGCTTTGAGCAACCTGGTCGAGTGGGAGGTGTCCCTGCCCATGGCAGGGGGGTTGGAACTAGACAGTCTTTAAGGTCCCTTCCAGCCCAAGCCATTCTGTGAGTCTGTGATTGACTGATTGCTCTCATGTCTCAAATCACTGAATTTCATTTTAATTTCTCTTGTGTTTACTACTTTTCTGATTTTAGGATCACCTACAGAAGTAATACCCATTTACTCTACAACAAGTATGTATGCACAAGTCAGCTTTTGAGCTGGCTTATCATAATGAGTGGGTTCAAAAAGCCTAATTATGTCCCTTCCACTGAAAAAGCAAACAGTAAAAATTTATCTTTCTTATTTTTGATAGGTACTGCATCATTGTGACCAGAGCCACTTTGGGAACCAGAAGAGACTATGGGAATTAACTGTGAATGGAGAACCGTTACCTGGAACTTTTTGGACCAAATGCACCCAATCCTATGCTCAGCAGTTTCTTTAATAAGGAAAAGTCAGGTGAGAGCAAATCTCTTTCCTTAAGCAGCAGGTCACTGTTCAAAAGAGTACTTGGAAGTGTGATAGTTTATTGCAGTCATCCACACACTGTAGGTGCAAGTCTCTGCTCTCTGTCCTTGAGGAGCATGGTTTTTCTTTCCAGCTGGTTAGTATTTATGCAGCAATCAGTTGGAAGAGCTAAGTGGAGCTGCAAGGTGTGCCTGTGTAGCTCAGCAGAAAAATGTTCTCTTCTCTGAATTCCTTTGGGCTGCTCAGATAAATTCTAATCAATAAGCTTCAGCGGCACTGGCCATCAAATGTGCACTCACCATTGCACCAGTCAGGAAAAGATTGAGTTGTATGGAATGTTAACAATGAAAAAGGCCAGAAGTATAGTGTGGAGGTGAAACAGCAAGATTTCTCTTTACAGAGGAGTATACCTTTTCACCTATTTCCCTGAAGTATTTGAATTATTTGTTTGTCAGAATAACCAGGTATGATCATAATGGCTAGTTTTTTTTTGAGGGGAAGTAAATGATGTGGAAGAAATTCTATTAATTTTTGATAACAGTCCTTTGCTTTTTTTTTTCTTGAAATAAAAAAACAGAATCTCGGTATGTGATGCTACATGAAGCCAGAAACAAAGCAACCAACAAGCAAAGTTGTCACAAGCACCAAGATGATGAAAAGGACAATCGCCTATGCTTTGTCATAGGAAGTGTTTTTGGAAGTCACCTAAACACTTCTGAAAAACTCCACTTTCTATATCTAAAATTTATGTAGCAGAAACCTCTCTTTTAGTGGATGACCCAACAGGTTAGATCAGCTGTCTGTAAATCAAAGGTCTCCCATAACTGTCTGATACAATTTAAGTTGCATGATATCGTGCTGTTATCTGCATGTGGGTCATAGAGAAAAAAATGGGACCACAGACTTAGAAAATTAACTATGGAGTTTTTTCATAGTCCATGGAATTATAATTGGAATAAATATAAGCTCAATGACAGGAAAAAAACCGAAAATGTGTGCAGCAAAGCAATAGCAGGATTTATAAAACAGAGACATGATTTGAAATAAAAGCTACAGATGAGACATTTAGACAGAAATAACTACAGTATGAAATTGTATTGGAAAGGAGAAACAACGCACAATATGTGGAATTTTCTCTTTGAAACACAATTCTGCATTGAGGGTGTGTCCAAAATGAGGCTTTATAACTCAACAGAACAGCATTGGTAACTACACTGATTCCTACTTCCACTGCTTGCAAGGTATCTTTGACAGAGAAAGGTACACAAGGCTAGATCACTGACAGCAGCCTGAATCATAGAATCAGAATGACTAGGGTTGGAAAGGACCTTAAAGATCATCAAGTTCCATCCCCCCTGCCATGGGCAGGGACACCCTCCACTAACTTAAATTGTATCAGACCAGGTTGCTCAGAGCCTGAAAGAAAGAGAACCCTTTGCATATTATAGAATAAATTTGTCTTAAATGGGGAAAATTATGAGAAATTCTGTGCTGGATGCCCAGTGAATAAAGTCCATTTGTGCTGGGATCCATCATGTTTATTACAGTGTTCTCACCGAGCCTGGTTTCTTGTGAAGAAAAAAATTTTTTTTTTTTAGGTCAAGGGAGGAATTAATGTACATACCTTCTCTAATTCTTCTTAGATCTCACTTCTGCAATGTAAACATCTGATGTAACTCTTTCCTACATTGTTGTTTTTGTGTAGCATGTCATATGCAACATTCACTATCTGGTCTTCCACATTTGCAACGACTAACTTCCTGCCTTAGAATGGAATCAACCTATTCATTGGATTACCTTAAAGGAATGTTTTTTTAGCCTTAACATTACGTCATCTCTCAAAGTCTAAGCAGAACCTCACCATAAAAAGGACAAATCTGTTACAGCACTAACACAGAAGGCTTCCTTTTAACCAGCATAACAAATAAAATCCACATGCAAACTACTGAGAAGGGGCGATAATGTCCAGTAACAGTGTGGGGTGGTGAAACACTTAGGGCAACAACACTTCATCCACTACAATGGCAGACAGAAGCGGGAGGGAGTTCATGCTCCCTGACCTTGCCTGGAGGCGTAGCTGCATGAACCTCACTGTGTCTGGCCTTCAACAGAAGAGACCAAGTTTGTGACAGGATTAGGGATCTACCCAAGAAAAATCCTTTGAGTGATCATCACTATTGCCTTGCGACTTCAATCTGTTCATCACAAGACCTTCTGCTCAGTTCTTCCAGAATGCAAAAGCATTTCTGTCTGGCCTACTTGTAACTGCTTAAAATAAATTCTGTGTTGAGCATCAAATCATCCATGGTGCATTTCTATCCAAATGCAATGGGTTAACTTAAATTGGCTAATGTTTAGTTCCATGTAATCCTTAGATGATTTGGACTGATGTATTCTAGGCAGTGATTACAAGTGCCTTATCCAGAGTATCTGAGGGGGAAGAAACCATAATAGAAACCATGCACTTGACAGAATGAAATGCTTGTAAAATGCTGTGATTGTATCTGTTACACTTGAATACAAGACAGATTTTATTTATTTCCTTTGAAGGAAAAAGGAATCTCAATGCAAAATCTTATCTTGGCATTAATTAGGTTTAGTTGCTAAAAGGCTGGTTCCAAAAAACCCCACTTAAGATCTTCACTCTGCCAAAATACTGTAAATTCAGCAGAATTAATCAACATCTTGGCACAATGGACTATAAAATTCTTGCTTCCCAGTTTCACTTGGCTCTTTTTTTTTTTTTTTTTTTTTTTTTTTTTTTTTTTTTTTTTCTAACGCCTAAGCACCTAAACAATGACGTTTACTCTCAACTTCACCAATATAATTCATGCTGACAATTTTGCTTTCTTTCACTTCTGTATTGGTTTATTTTATTCTTGCTGTCAATCTTTATTGACTACAAGAAAGAAGCATTTACTATTATTGGCATTTAAGCTATTATGGTTTGTTGGGAAAAATTTTATCCCTTGCTTTTTTAGAATTTGCAGATATTGGATGCTGTTCTCTACAAGTATTCAATGTTCTCTGTCTCTCATAACACATAATTATATATAAAATGGGTGCCGTGTGGTGCAAAGAAGGCTTGTGGATATACTTACCAACACCATAAGACAGATTCTTTGTACCTTAACAAGGTTAAGAGTGCACAGGAGTTCAGGGTTCATAGATCTAATGTCTTTAAGTGGCTTTCAGTTAGAAATCTAAGTGCTAGCTACTCACATTTTTATAATGAGTCTGCAGCTTTGAGAAGAAAAGTACCTAATGATTAGCCAGACTGTATGAGAGAAGAAAGAGATTTCCCTCTGTGGGAAGAATCTTACAGTTACAGGGAAAAAAAATAAAGGTTTAATAATATTCTTGTTGAAATACTATTTCTGGAAGCTTACAGTCTGGAATGTAAAAAAAAAAAAAGCTTCTATAAATACTACAATGTTTAATCTCTGATATGTATAGAAGGGAAACACTTTCATCCTGCTGTCTGGGCAATTAGACACACCCCCTCAATACACTCAGTAACAGAAGTTGTTCTTATTTTCCTTTGATTTCTCTGTTAATTCTTATTGCTTTGTACCCTGATAAAGCTCTGGCGTTTTCCCCTTTAGTTTTTCAAGAACATGTAGAAATCCAAGTTTGTAAACAGAACAAAACAAATAACTCTCACAATCCTTTCTATTATATAGAGATACTATATTGTACAGGAATTTTGCCTGATAGGAAAAATTTTGCTAGATAGCTAGGCAAAATTCTCTTGATGTGTAGGCAAACAAAATCAAAAGGGATAGGTTAGGGGCTATTTTCCTATGATGTGCCATGATTTGTTTGTCTTTAGGTTTAATGTTACTTAAACAGAGACTGGCTTGCGTTTAATTCCTAACACTGTTGCAGACTGTAGTTTTTGTAATCATGACACTGTTCAGAGCCCTAGGCATATTATGACCCTGTGGTGCTTGTCAGTGCAGAAACAAAGAACAGATAGATGGTCTCTACAGCTGTTTCATGGTCCCTACCTTTACAGCCTATTTCCCAAAACAGAAAAAGAAAGGAAACACAGGTTAACAGACAATCAGAGCGATCCAGTGTTGTCCTTGGCACATTGGGAGGTTAGCAACTATAAGTTTTTAATATGTATTACAGTTATAGAGAGCTTTTAAGAGAAAAAAAAATTAAGAATATTTGTGAAGGCTTACAGGGAGCACAGAAAAAAATCTCAAAAGTTTACAGATAAGGCTGTCAAAATGAGATTATTGCAGGCTCCCACAAGATGAATGAATGGTAGCAAGGAAAGGAGACACTGGGAAAAGCTTTAAGAGCAGAGACATTTATCCCTTCTTCAGTGCGATGGAGAAGATGTGGGGAATTGGCAATAGATGTGCAGTCTAAGATGAGGGCTTGAAGAATGTTTTTGATAGGTGCTTTGTGGACAACTGTCTGCATGGTAAGATTGCATGTATCAGTGACAGAGTAATCAAGCCACAAAATAAGGAACAGAGTTTGACATGTTTAGTTCCATGAAAAGATAGGAAAGAGATTCCAGTGTTTAGCCATAATGAGAAGGTGAAGACTAGAAAAAGAACTGAAAGTAAATTTTTATTCTGTTTATGATCTTCAGCGGCAGACTGCAAAATTAAGTTTTTGCCAGTGATTAGGCAATGAGATAATTAAGTTTAGCCATGCTTTCTGTAGCAAACTCTTTTCTATATTTCTTAACATAAAAATAAATATGCTGGAGATTTATGCAGGGTTTTTTCTAACTGAATCAGCAAGCTAGTGAGCATGACACTTCAAGAGGTAGTTATGGCTTCCAAAACTAATAATAATATAATTTCACTGCGTGCACAAACTTTGTCATTAAAGGAACAGTAACTCAGATGGCATTACTGTGACATACTAAAAAGGGCTGCTATGAGGTGCATGTGGCTCCCTCGAGGTTTCGTGTGGTATAATCTGTAATAGTAACAGAATCTCTATTCCACTGTATGTTTGGTGTCACAGGTAAAGTATTTTGTGCTCGTAGCCAGGAAAAGATGGATGCCCAGGTCAGGCCATGCGAGCTCAGTGGCAAGAAAGAACCCAGAAAATACTAAAAATTAGAGTTATGCCATTTTTTCTGTTGTATATTGGGCTTCACATACAAGGGGAGAAATCAGAGTGTGAATACGTCTTCTGTTAGTTAGTCCGGGGCATCAGTGATAAAGAGAGATTAACACCTTTCTCTTTGCAAGACATGCCTCAGGTGTGCTCCCTGTAGCTACTACTCGTGCCTGGAAATTTTTTTATGCTGGCAGGTCTTTCAATCCCAATTTCCACCCTGTTAGACAGTTGTGCAACACACTTCTACTCAAATTTCTTCTCAAAACCTCTATATAATATAGCATATTAAAATCCAGCACAAGGTTATGCATATAGGCATTATGCCTGGTTGGAAAATGTTTTGCTAGTAGACTGTAGCCTGGAAGAATTTATCTGCTTGTGTGGAAGTTGTATTTACACATCTTATCTTTTCTTCATGGAAGGAAATAGACTTCTTTCTGTAAGGTAACAGTAGCTTTATTTCTCGCCAAAAACCAAAATCAAAACAAGATATAAAAGAAACATGCTGAAGAACTTCTGTGAAAAGTATCTCCTGAGATAAACAGCTATTAGGGAACTCTGAGTAAGGTTTTAGAGCAAAGTCAAAGGTGTAAATACAAAACTTTTAACATTTTGTAATATTCCAAGAAGGTTTTGAGTTCAGAAATCAATGTATAGATTACACTGATGTTGAGATGACAGTAGTAAAGCAGTAGATGTGGTCTATCTTG
>NW_010118676.1:0-8421 GCF_000699245.1 Pterocles gutturalis
CCAGCAGCTCCATGTCTGTCCTGTGCTGACATTCAGCTGCTCATCCCCCAGCACCCCCAAGTCCTTCTCCTCAGGGCTGCTCTCCATCCATTCTGCTCCCAGCCTGTATCTGTGCTTGGGGTTTCCTCGACCCAGGTGCAGGACCTTGCCCTTGTTGAACTTCATGAGGTACTTGTCCTCATTCAGGTACATGTACTTGAACCTAACCTGAATTTCTTGTGGTTTCAACAGGAATTAAAGCCTTCGAGGCAGGTCAGCAGGCAGTGGTGCTGTTTGACCTCAGTGGGCTCACATGAGCATTTACAAGTCACAGGATGGGGGTCCAGCAGCACAGACCCATCCCATTTCCCATCAGTGGGGTACCTGTGCAGCTCTGTGAAGAAATGGGTTGCCTTGCGTGGCCTGGCTGTGTGCATGCGCCTGCGTTAGGGCTTTTGCACAATTATTTGTGACTTTAGAAAAGGATCGTCAGCTTATTTGGATGGTGTCAGGACAGGACGCGTTAAAGACCTTTAGACAAAGGGATCTAGTGTGCCTCCAGACTGGATAAAGCCCCAAGCAATCTGGGCTGACTCTGCTTGGAGGTGGAGGTTGGACTGGAGTCCTCCTGAGTTACCTTCCAACATGAGTTGTCCTATGCAGGGTGATTGTGGAGCGGCCAGCAGGACCTCTGTTTGCAGGGTGGAGGTAAGGTGCAATCCATTCGGGTGTACTAGTTGCTGGATTGGCCAGAAAAGGCTGACAAAAAATTATCCCTGCTCTTCCCAAGCCTGTGGTGTGCAGGGTGTTTCCATCGCCTGCTGTAGGGCTTGCTTGTGGCTGGGCTCCTCTGGCACTGCCCAGTGGCAGCAGCCCTGCATCCTTGTGAGCAGCAGCGCTGCATGTGAGTACTCTTCCTCACTCAGAGGTCTGTTTGTCCTGAGGAAACATGGCCAGCTAGGGTGAGCTTGTTGTGAGGATCACCCTGCTCACAAGGGTGTGGTGTGAAACCAGAGTGGGCTTTCTGCCTTCTTTGTCTGTGGATATCAGCATGGCTCGTTTTTCACCTGGCTTTTCCTTTTAGAAGGAGCTGGGGTGGTGGGTTTCTAATAGATTCGGAATCCAACACCTTTTGTGCGTTCGCAGCAGCGGGAGGAGAAGGGCAGTCCTTAGGGCGTCTCGCTGCCTTGGAGCTGAGAAAAAGGAGTCCCTCGGGTCTTTACCCCACCATGTGCGGGTGTCATCTCCCCTGCTCAGCCCCTTCAGAAAGTTTTGCTTGTGCCGCTGAGTCGTGTGTTGGGCAGTGGGAAGACCCACAGGGATGCTGGAACAGGCTACCCAGAGAGGGTGTGGAGTCTCCTTCTCTGGAGACATTCAAAGCCCGCCTGGATGCGTTCCTGTGTGATCTGATCTGGGTGTCCTGCTCCGGCAGGGGGATTGGACTGGATGATCTTTCGAGGTCCCTTCCAATCTCTAACATTCTCTGATTCTGTGATTCTGTGACTTGCAGCGTGGGGAAGTGGCACTGATGGTTTGGGTGCTAATGGCTGCTGCAAGCAGGGAGCTGGGTGCTAAGCTGCAGATGAAGCCTGTCTGGCTCCGTGCAAGAACCTGCCAGGCCAGCAGCAGAGGGGCAGGCAGGCATCTGGCATGGGCAGTGCTTTTGTGAAGTGAGTAAATGTCCAGAAATGGTGAGGGATTTTTGCAGTGGGTTAATTTATTGGCAAATACTGACCTGTCCAAATCCAGCCATCCCAGGAATGCTCCAGCTCTACAGGAGAGGGTTAGGGTTGGGGTTTCTGGAAGAGGGGAGAGCAACCAAAACTTGGCAAGAAGTGATCGCTGCTCTCCTCAGGGGTACATGAAATGCACCTGTAGTTTTGGTGAGAACTGGAAACAAGTGGTTTGATGTTCACCCATGTCCGAGATGAATGCCCCAATTACTGGTTTCATAGCTGTCCCAATGTGGAGACTCTCATCTTTGCAAAAAGGACCAGCAGGCAGTGAGTTTTGGTTTTAGATCTTGGGGAATCTCAAGCTTTTGTGACGTGGGGAAAATGGTTTTTTCTTTGGCCCTAGGAGGATGTGCACTCCTTGTGCTGGTGGAGACAGCGTGAAGTAGAGACTTCTTCATTTGACGGAGGTGTAGAAATGGGACACTGGAAGCCTTTCCTTGTTGTGAGCATTTGTAACCTCCTCCTAAGTAGCAGGATACAATCCTTCCCTTCTCTCCCTCCCCCCTCAGGGGCTATGGGTCAGCTCTGGGCAGGCCTTGGCAGCAAACCCTGTCTTGGCCACCAGCATCCTGTCCCAGGAGACTCTGGCAGGACTGAGGTGTCCAGGCCTCGGGAAGAGTGTGGGGGCTGTCCCACCGTCCCTGCAAGGCAGAGGTTCCTCCTTCAGCCTCGTCCAAAGAGAGGCGGTAACTGCTGGGCTGCTCTCTCTTCTCCTGCCTTCCAGCACTGCACATGCCTGGTTTGGCGACCTGTTTGCAAGGTGGTTTCTGTTTGCCTTCCAGCATTTTGTTGTTCAGAGTCCTCTGATTATTCCTGCGGTGTCCAGCCACCATGGTCCCCAAGCAACACGGGGAGACACGCAGACCAGGCTCCAGGGGACTCGCTGACGCATTTCTGCAGAGCCCGTGGGAACGGTTCGATGAAACTTGTCAAAGCCATCGATCCTCTTGCTAGTTTCTCCATTTTCCTTCTGCTGGTGCGTCAGCACAGAATATCGTTGGCAATTTCAAATGCTGTTGGGAGGACGGCAGGTCAGCGAGCGTTTGATACCCGTCTGAATGCCAAAGGCGTGCTCTGCCCCCAGGATGCAGATGGCAGTTTCCCTGAGGAGTGTGGCCGGGATGAAGTCCTCTCCTGAAGCCCTTCCCTGACTTGTTCTCTCGCCCAGCATCCTTGTCCAGGTGGCCGCAGATCTCTGCCGTGTTTCAGCTCGGTGTTGCTGGCACGAGCCCATCGCCTGATGTCGGGGCGGCTGGCAGCGATACAGGACCCAACCTCCAGAGGCTGGCCTCGGACCGTGGTATCCTGTCCTCCAGCGGGTGGGCGCTGGGCCTGGGGAGGGTTGCTCCTTGCTGCTTTTCTTCCCGTCTGCGTTCCGTTCGACTGGCGTTGCTAACAGCGACGGCAGCCTCGAGACATAGCAATGTGCAGACACAACTGTCTGCGGGGCTGCTGCTCCTTCCAGACCCTGGGAGATTTGAAGCTTGCGTCTGCAAAACCAATCTTTTTCAGTTTGTCTTTAGACAGCAGGTAACTTTCCAGTGACTGTGACTCAGAGGAGATCAGGCATTTGAAGAACTGTTATTTTCTAAGAGGACTATTGCTGTTTTGTTCCGGCTTCAAAGATCCACCTTCTTGGGCCTAAGATGGCTGGAAAATATTGGCCAAGTAGAAAAGTGGAGTGTCTTGTTTAGATTCCAAAAACGTTCTGAAATCTCCTCTGAGCTGCTGTGAGGTAAGGGAAAGCCCCTGAAGACTGGGAGCTCTTGCGTAGCCCCTGCGAGCCCAGCAGGACCGTCCCTCCTGCCCTGCGCCGCGCAGAGCTGGTGGCTGTGCCCGATGGTGCCGGAGATGGCCTTTTGGTCTGTGCGAGCCCGTTGGGAAGGAAGGCCCAGAGCTGGCGGGAGAAGAGGAGAGCTGCCCAAGTGTTTCCTCTGTTAGGGAGCTGGTGGAGCAGGAGGTGAGCTCAGCCTGGGGCGGGCAGCCGGGCTCTGGATGAGCCGAGGGGCTGAGCTGGGGCATTTGGCATCACTAAGTCCCAGAGGCAGCGCTTGGAGCCCCCGTTGGTGGTCAGCCCTTCTGATGGCATTCAGCCTCATCTTGCCGAAACGGGGAGGCTGCTGGGACTTCTGATGCAGGCAGTGCTGGATGTCCTGCCCCTGTGTCTGCGTGTCTGTCCTGCCAACGCCGGCAGCACGTCCGTGCAGACAGGCTGGTTTGCCGGTGCTGGATGTCCTGCCCCCGTGTCTGCATGTCTGTCCTGCCAACGCCAGCAGCACGTCCGTGCAGACAGGCTGGTTTATGCAGAAGGGCGCCCGCACGACCTGGCCACCATCTCCCTGCAGCTGGGCATTAGTGCAGCTCCCAAGAACTCCTCCCGACCCAGGCAGGACTGGGAGGAAGGGCTCTGCCACAGTCTGGCCGGTTTGTACTTCTCTCGTCTCTTTTCTGCTGTCTTTTGTTGCGGTTCTGGCAATGCTGAGGAAGAAGAGTTGCTTCTTCTTGTTGTCCCTGTAGTCTGGGGAAGGCAAACCTTCCCAGGCTGAGGAAGGGGACTTGGTTGCAGAGAGAAACACTGCTGGCTACTTGGTTTAAAGCAAGTTTGTCTGTTTTCTCATTTCTTGTCCCCTCCAGAGAAGCCCAAACCTGAACCTTCTCCCCTCTGTGGAGCCATAAGCTACCCCTGGTGAAAGCTGCCTTTCGTGGCGTGGAGGCAGGCTTTGCTGTGCGCTGCTGTCACCTGCTTAGGCAGGGTTATTTCCTGCTGTTCAGTCCGCGTGCTGTATCCCTGGGGCTTCCAGGATTTAATTTCCCGTATGTCAACCGCTGCTTCAAATACAGAGAGGCACGTGGGGCTTCTGCTGGGCTGGTGATGTAAACAAAAGCCCCCCCAAGATGACCCGAAAACCCAAACCTCATCCAGACCTCGTGCATTGGTTCCTCCTGAGCAGACCTGTACATCCACAAGGGTGCATTTCATGCAGAGGAGAGATACGGGTATCATGTAAGAATCCTCTCTCAGAGCTCCGTGTTTTCTGGAAGGACCCGTGCAGGCTCAAAGCAGAGTTCAGAGCAGCCTGGCGGGGCAGCTGCGCTCACGCCTGCCAGCAGCAGCTGGGTGATCCAGGCTGAGGTTTCTTGCCAGTGCTTAGTGGAGAGACAGGCCGGGGGGTGGGCTGCTCCCAGGGCTGATCTCTTTCTTCCAGCAAATGTGTTCAACATCACCCAGGTGGGTCCCTCTGAAGAAATGAACTTTGAAGATGAATTGCCAAACCTGTAAATCATCTTGTAGCTGGTGACTAGAACCATCCCATTAGACGCTTAATGTATCCTATCTATTAGCAGCAGTGAGAGGTACTAAAGAAATTAATTCGTGGAGGCGGAAGGAGCGTTGCAATTTGCTGGTGTAGCACTGGGGAAAGGCAGAGGCCCTGATTAGCAAAAAGCAATGGAGAAAAATTTGATGGGAAGTGAGCAGCTTCATTAAAGAAATAAATCCTCGGAGCCTGGGATTCGGCCATGTTGCTTGCGGAGCAAAATGAATTTGTGTTGGCTCCTGGTTCCAGCACTGGCCTCCCTGAGCTCTGCGGGGAGCTGGCTGCGTCCGAGTTGCCACATCCGTGTGTCCCTCAGCAGAGCAGATGATGGCTCTGCGCTTGCATGCGCTGTGTTTGTGAAGAGCTTTGCCCAAGCTCTCCTCTGCTCCTGCTCTTGCCCCTGCATTGCTGCGATTTCTTTTTACCCTTATCCCACTCTAGTTTGATCTTGCTCTGAGGCTTTTCTGTTTGTTTCTTTGGGCATCTAACACGAGGCTGGAGTCACTTGTGTTCGCTGCAGCGTGTGTCGATAGATCGAATCGTGCAGTGTGCCGGGCCACAGACTCTTGCTTGGAGTCCTGGCGCTCTGGGGTGGTGATCAAAGCCTTGGAGACAGCGACGTCCAGGACAACAGGAGCCAAGTGACCACAGAAGTGTCCTCCTGGAGTCTTTCTCCCCCTTCTCAAGGGAGCCTCTTGTTTCCCTCTCAAGTAACACCTGTGCCCTCCTTTTCTTCCAGGTGCGCAACGGCCACATCAAGCGAATCACTGACAATGACATTCAGTCGCTGGTGCTGGAGATCGAAGGAACTAATGTCAGGTAGGAGAAGATGTTTTCTTGTGCCTGGTGTGCCCTGGGGCCTCAGCCCTGGAGCGGAGTGAAAGGTGTCGGTGCCTAGCAGGTGTCTCCTTCAGACTCTGCTGCAGTCTTTTGTCAATAAGCCGCCTCCCAGTGCTGAAAGGGAGCTACAGGAGAGATGGGGGGGCTCTGGATCAGGGGGGGCAGGGACAGGACGAGGGGGAAGGGGTCTAAGCTGAAAGAGGGGAGATGGAGATGAGATGTGAGGAAGAAATGTTTTCCTGTGCGGGGGGTGAGGCAGTGGCCCAGGGTGCCCAGAGAAGCTGTGGATGCCCCATCCCTGGAGGGGTTCAAGGCCAGGCTGGATGAGGCTTTGGACAACCTGGGCTAGTGGGAGGGGTCCCTGCCCATGGCAGGGGGCTTGGAATTGGATGGTCTCTAAGGGCCCTTCCAACCCAAACCATTCTGTGTTTCTGTGATAAATTGAAGAATATGATCTGGGGTCAGATCGCTGATACCCCGCGGCACTGTACTATGCGTTTCCCTGGACGTGCTTGTGAGCTCTTGGTCATCCTCAGTGGGGCGAAGGGATCAAAAATAAAAATGAAGTCCCATTGTATTTCCATCAATTAGTGGGAGGAAAAAAAGCTGTATTTGGTACCCAGTCCCCAGTTAGCGTTGCCAGTTCCTGAGGAAGCAGCGCTGCCTTCCGCATCTTTTATTGTCTGAGGCCTGCGCTGCTGCTCTGCCGACAGCAGGAAGATCAAAGGGAGATTTATGAAGGGAATTGCTTATGGGGCTTCACTTAGCAACCCCATCTCCATCGACCGGGGAGAGAGACGCCGGCTCCATGAGCGGGTTCGGAGACTCCAAGGCTTCTCCAGGGTGATTCAGAGCAGGGCGCTCCTTATAAGGGCAGCAGAGACTCTTCTTCAGCGAACAGCCTGAGCCAGCGCTTCTCTTCCTCCCAGGATGTGTTGATACAGAACTTACCAGGCGTGACGTGTACTTCTGGGGCTCAGGACCTCTTGCTTCTTAGCCAAAGGGCCTCTGCTTTGCTCTGGAGGGCTCTACCTGTTCAGTCAAGGGTAGGAGGAGGTCGTGCTAAGAAATAGCGCTGACATGGCCTTGAAACTGGGGAGGTGACACTGTCCAGGAAGGTGTATGGTGCCCTGGGTGAGAAAGGACGGATTCTTTGGGCCTTTTGTCTTGTTCTCCCTGCAGCCACCTCTGAAACTCTCCCTCCTGTTATGGGAAACAGTGGTTGTTGCTGGGATATTATGATCTCAGCTGTCTTTTTTTTTCCTGCCTGTCCTCCAAGAGCGCATTAGGTCAAGGGAGAGTTTTGGGGCTCAGGCTGCGTGTTTTGTGCCATGGGAGATCCTCAAGTGTTTTTCTGTCCCTTTCAGTACCACGTACATCACGTGCCCTGCTGACCCAAAGAAGACCCTGGGCATCAAACTGCCTTTCCTAGTGATGATCATAAAGAACCTGAAGAAATACTTCACTTTTGAAGTGCAGGTGAGGAGTGTGCAGTGGGAAGGCCCCTCGCAGGACGGTGGAGGAAGGTGCCGGGGGAGCCCACGGTCTTGCATCTGAACTTGTCCCAGGCAGCGAGTGGTCCCCAAGACAGTTTTTCTTTCTTGGCCTTGTGACGTGTCGGGTCTTCTGCTACGGGGGCATCAGTCAGCTCACAAGCACGTCGATGCTGCTGCTGAAAATGGATCTGTGTCCTGGGTTAAAAATACTTCTGCTGTGAAATGGAGGGGTGGGAGCAGGAGGGTCCTCTCTCGGAGACAGGTAGAGCCTGAGCCCAGAGCAGCTGCTGTCGAGGGAGCCGGGGGCCCTGGCGCCTGGGTCAGCAGCCTGCCTTCCTTGCCCCAGGTGCTAGATGATAAGAATGTACGGCGGCGTTTCCGGGCAAGTAACTACCAGAGCACAACTCGGGTGAAGCCCTTCATCTGCACGATGCCCATGCGGCTGGACGATGGCTGGAACCAAATCCAGTTCAACCTGTCGGACTTCACGCGCCGGGCTTACGGGACAAACTACATCGAGACGCTGAGAGTGCAGGTGAGAAGCAGGCACGTCCTGCCCACCGAAACGGGTGGTTGGTGGTCTTTGGGCTGGCTGGGACAGCCTTGCTGTGGATTGGGAATCCGTGTGTAGCCCTGGCTGTTCCTTTTGCCAGTGCTGCTCTTTGCCGAGCTCGGCAGGAGGGGAGCAAAGGCCTAACGGAGGCGGCAGGGGGCTTGGTGCTGCCTCACTTCACTGGACTGGGCTGGGCTGGGATGAAGGAGCCCCTTTCCATCTCTGATCTCTTGCTGGCTGCTAGGGCAAGAGTTGCACTCCACCTAAAGTTCCTGGCAGCGTGGCACGCCTCCTGCGTGGAGGTCTGCTGGGAGCTGGCCGTGTGCTGCCTGATGGCCAAGATACGCCAGATAGCGACCGGCGAGTGGTCGCCTGGGTGGTAAAACCCCAGCGTGTGTTGGTCCGTACGTAGCTGCGGTCAAGCTTGTTTCCTAGTGCGGGTGGAGTGACCCTGCCTTCCCCAAGCCCCCTGGACCAGAGCTGAGACTGCAATTATTCCT
>NW_010118676.1:8452-9283 GCF_000699245.1 Pterocles gutturalis
GAGGGTGTGAAACTTGCTCCATACGCTAGGGATTCATGTTGGCTGTGTCCAGTGGCATGTGTTATTCTGAGGAATGCCTGTGTGCAGAGCATGCCTGCTCCTTAGTAGGATGGGACTGCTGCCGTTCCTTGTGGGGTTGCCCTGCGCTGAGCAGGCAGTCAGCTGGGAAATGTCTGCCTTCCCACAGACCCGGGAGGGGGCCTGGAGCGAGTCCTTTGCTGCCAGCCGATAGCAGAGGCAGCACAGACTGGACAGTCTCGTGCCTGACCTCAGGGAGGCCCTGAAGAGGGAGTGTTAAAAATGCAGCAAGCAGAGGCTGAGAGTGTTGCGGCAGATGCTGATCCCACGGGAGAAGCAGAGGTGGGTTCACAGGAAAGAACCTTCTAAGCAACTAAGGCAGCTCTCAGTCTGCAGAGATGCTAGAGCTTGGCCCAATGTCTTGAGGCAGCTTGCATTGCTGGAGAGAGCATCTAACACAAAGCAGAGGGCACGGGCCAACGTTTCTTCTCTGATGCCCCGTCAGATTCAGAGAGAGGCCCAGTGAGGTCTCTTCTGCAGCTGCTGAGCCCAGGACTGCAGGCTGCTGCATGACGGCGAAGCTGGCCATGGAAAGAGCAGATGGAAGATGGACTGACTCTTTTGTTTTGACTCTCAGATCCACGCCAACTGTCGCATCCGCCGGGTGTACTTCTCTGACCGGCTCTACTCAGAAGATGAGCTCCCAGCTGAGTTCAAGCTGTATTTGCCTGTCCAGAACAAGGCCAAGGTGAGCGAGCCATGGGCAAGGCGGGCGGGAGCAGCAGCTGGGCCAAGCCAGCATTCCTTGCCCTC